>NC_140124.1:128226432-128406432 GCF_964035555.1 Netta rufina
GAACCTCAATAAAGGTAGAATAGCTTAGTCCACCTAATGGCTGACAATGGTTGGCCATGTCCATAATCTTCACTTGTTCTCAATTATCTACATATAATTGGACTTGTCCTGATACATACATTATAAACATGGATAAAAACAAAAACAAAACAACAAAAAACTGCAGTAATGTATGTATTTAAATGATATAACATGTAAAAGCTTTAACTGTATGCATGTTTGACATGTATAAATTACACACTAAAACATGTTATTTATTCATTCTGATGGATGACATAAATATCATGCTGTTGAGATTGGTGCAATTAGAACAAACAAGTGATTATGTCAGAACAATCGAAATAACATGGTAATGACATCAAAACAGTGAGAATAACAATAACAACCTCCCCTCATCAATGTCATCTGTGACTTCTGCTACTTCTTAGAAGAAAGAGTTTTACTAAAACATCTTTCAGTATTTCTGCTTATTTTTCCCCTGCTGTAGTTATCCTGCTATCTATTGAACACAGCATGAAATGTACAAAAAAAATAAAATTAAAAAAATGTTTAAACCATTTTTATTTCCTTTCTCAGTGTTACAGAATGTAACCAAATTGAACAATGCAGAGAATAAAGTACAGTGATTTAATGATCAAGAGCTTGTTTATTACAAATTAAATTTGCTGTACAAAGATAATGATTTTTACCTTAGTGAGTTCTCAATGTCTTAATAATCTTTGCTGTAATGAATATGAGCTCATAGTCTTCAGAACACTTTCTCCCCCTTCTTAATTTAATCAACATTTTAAAATGTTCAGATGTCCCAATCACCTAGGGCTATGCTATTAGCATGGTACTTACTTTAAACAGCTTCTCAGAACACTTGAAGAAAACAATTCATACAAGTGCTACCTTTAATAAGAATAAAAAAGCCAGCATAGCTTGTTTGCCTCATTAAGGCTAACTTTTGATCTTCAAGTTTTATAAATAGATTAAACACCACACAGTTCATCAGTATCTCTTATGTACATGTGAGTCCTACTAATGCTAATGGGGAAGTTGCATGCATGTGTTAGGGGAGAATGGATGACAGTGAGCTATTTATAAAAGCAGCAGAGCAGATATTTAATAAGACACATGTTAGATGAAGAAATAAGTAAAATCTTTTGTCAGGTTATTATGTTTCTATTACATGCTATGTATAGTAGCTGCAAAATGTGTTTTTTCTTTATGAGTCTGCCTACATGTGTGAGCTCTCTGATGTGGCCTGGTTTACAAGATCTGTGGATTTACAAGGATGCTCCCCCACAACTGTTGAACATGCAGCCCTTTTTGTCACTGGGAATATCTGAGATACTGAAGGCTGTAGTTGATCTGGCAGAATGACTTTTTAAATTCAAGATTATTTAGAATATGAGCTGTAAAACAATCTTCTCAAGGAATGATTAGATTGAATGGAATTGGACTGGAACATTTCAACAGTCTGAGTGTTGCAGAAGTGTACCTAGACATAGGGAACTATTCCTTCAAAAATATCAAATAACAATAACAGTAATTAAAGGAAAGTTTTGAAGAAAATGACAAATTTTAAAGAACTTTCTGCATGCTCTATTAAAAAATAAAAAATAAAAAAATATAACAGTTATGGATTAAGGGCACTCCAGTATTGCCCTACTACTCTTGGTTTTGAATAAGTTGTCCAGTACACAGATTTGGGCTTGCAGTCCTTTGAATAGATAAAGTCATTAAGGTCTTTCCAGGATCAGACCTATATTCAAGAAGAAATTTACTTAATATTCAAGCACAAGAAAGTTTATATTCATGTATGATTAATCCTTTGAGCTCTGAAGAAGAATTTATACTGAGATGATTCTATTTCTGGGGAGAAAGTAGTCTCACTGCTCTCTTACTTTGGGTTTCTTTTTGTTGTTTTTGGAAAATATCCGTTACAAATGTTTCTTTTAAAAACTTATACAGACCATATACAATTCCGGGCCACCTAACTTTTTATATTCAGGATGCAATAAAAATACAGCTATGAAGTTGTGATACAACTTCAGTTCAATGGGAAGACATTACTGATTTTAGTGGCCACTGGATTGGCTATTAGGAGGGAAGAATGAGCTTCCCTTGTATATTATAGAAAGGTGGCAGTCTCCCTGTGTCTAAGCAGTTATTGATACAGTGACTGCCCCTCCAGTGATTTGCCTCCCCTGAAACCGTTAAAGCAAGATCCTTTAATTCTTAACTGGTGTCTAAACAGAATTTTTTGCTTTGTTTTGTTTCTTTTTGCCCCAAGCAAATGAGAGCTTAAGTTTTCCATACTGTTTTTATTTTGGTTAATTTCTCTGTTTTAGGGATCCATTGTAAATCATCCTATTATATTCATCATAGCATAGCAAAAGACCCACTGTGTTTGTTCCTTGTCTTGTTCTCTTCCTTTACCCCAAGGTATGCAGGAGTCGTCAGAAATTAGAAGTGAGACAAGCTGAGCCTGTGTCTAAGATGTTAAACAGAAGTTGCTTAATGAGCCAGCAAAACATATGCATGTACAGGATGATCAGGCCCTTAGGGAACTAGCAAACACATGAAGGGTTAATATTTAAATAGACTACAGAAGTTCAATGTGTATGACATAATAACGTTATATAAGAAGGCAGATTTGCAGGCCTTGCTTCTCTGCAATTTTATCACACTTTGCTGAGTAGCTTGCCATCCTTATTTCATCATCAGTTATTCATTTGAATTTTATTTGACTTTTTTCCAAATTGCTAAAATCAAATATGACTGTTTCTTGAAATTTTTGTTAGATTAAAAGTAATTAGATCCACAGACTCTTGTTCTCCAGCAGAGAAATAAATAAATAAATAAATAAAAATATTGCTAAATAATGTTTTCTTTTTGTACCAGGGAATGTTGTAGCTATCATAAGCAAATATCTGTACTCCCTGACTCTGTAAACTGGCATTTGCGCTACAGACAAAATGGTTGAGTTGAGTACCGATGAAGACCAGAATACCTTGCTGCATATCTGAAAGGGCTTTCTAGGTTGGTTGGCCTGTCTGCCTGATCGTGAGACTGCCACTGACTATGGCAGTATACATTGCTGAACAGGTAAATGTATGGTCATTCATGGTAGATTCATGTTGGATATAGGATGCAGTTAGGCTACGTGCTCTTGAAACTTAGTGCTCCTGTATTAACTTTTGAACAAATAATTTTGAATGGATATTGAGAAACTTGCTGAGACTACAGACATTTGAAATACCAAATGCAGTTGGCTCCCTCAAACCAATTCCTTAAAGAAAAAAAATCCATCAACATTCAACAGTCATTACAGGATAGCCTTAAGAAGGCCTTCAGACATTCTCACTTTCATTTACAGTATCAGAATTTGCTGAATCCCACTGTGGTTGAATCATACCATGGTAAGCTGTACTAATATTAGTAAACTCAATGCAATCTCAGCAAGAGATCAGTGTCCTGGGAATTATAAATAAAATGCCACTTTATTTGCAAGACTTCTGAAGAACTTGTTATATTTATTTGCTTCTTTTGAGGTAGTTATTTTCCATGAAGATCAGCTGCATGTCCTCTCATATCATCTCAACTGACTTGGAGTATACACCTTTTGCAGCACAAGAACCTTGAGAACAAAATACATATAACCTGTATGAGCACATATGAAAAAAAAAAAAAAAAAGTAACTTTTTTATTTTTTCCCCTTTGTTAGGGAAGGTACAGACATAAAGATGTATTAGAGGAAGAACTTATGAAACAAAGAAAACTGCTTCTGGTGTTTTCATGCATTTTGTGTGTCTGAACTTGCTACAAAAATAGATGGAAAAGAATCAGAGAGATAATGTTTTGATTGAATATAGGAAGGAACTAGGAAGAGTTTAGGTCTTTTTTTCCACCTGTACTTTCACGTTGGTGTCTTTATTTCATTTTATTTTCATTGCTAAGTTAAATACAACTATAGTAGTAGGTAGATTAGAAAGTTATAATTAACACTGTGTGAAATATAGCTGAAATTTACATTCAGTAGGATCACTTCTAGGCTAGTAAATTCAGTTTATGCATGAAACTATATACAACTCTCAACTAAAGCTATATACTGGGGTTTTGTTTTGTTTCTCCTCAACTTGAAATGGATGAGAAACTAAGCTGGTGAATTTATTGCTAGCAAGAGGTCTACTGTATACACATCTTTTCAAGTTATCAGATTTAATACAGTTTGACATTCTGGTGTCAACTGTGGACTAGGCAAAAGCTCAAGCTCAGTACTCATCTTTCTAAGACAACATTGTATATACAGCCTGGAAAATTGCAAAGGTCTATGATAGCACAGAACATGCAGATACAACACAGCTGTCTCACAGCATGGTTAGAACACTTCTCTCTGGCAGTGGGGATCAGTTGTCACCATCTCTCAAAACCGTAATTACAATCATCCAATGGTGAGGACTATGCTGTGTTACAGATGTCTGAGCTGTCTTCATTAGAGGCTAGAATTGTGTCTCAGGGAAGCTGTGGAATAACCACATTGCAAAACAAGAAAGTTGCTTCTTCCCCTTCCCCCTCTTCTTATCTCTCACAGATCACTGAGTGCAGTACAAATTGTTTGACACTCCACTTGCCCTTTTCTCGATCAACCACAGACTATTCTAAAAAAAATATAACTTTGGAAAAAAGTTTGCCTTTAGGTATTTTGTTTGATAGATTTTTGTTTGTTTGTTTTTGTTTTGTTTTGTTTTGCTTTTTTCTGTCTTAGTTTTGCTTGTTTGTTTGTTGGGGGGAGGGAAGGGACTGATGTTCCCTTGAAGTTGCAATCCTGTTTATGGACCAATTTTGAATTAAACACTCCATTTCCAAAAACAGTTCATTTTTAATATCAGGGTAAGAATATTTACTCTAGACAGATAATCTGTTCTGTAACAAAATGCTCTGAAAGTACAAAAAGAGTGTGAAAATAAATTTTCTATAGCCATCTTTTTTACTATAAATTACATTTTTTTTTATAAATAATTTACTGCCATGTGGTTTCACCCTTACATAACAAATTTGTCAGCAAGGACCCCATGCCAGGCAGACACAGCCATAAAAGCTGTGTCTAAACTTGTCTGTATTGTGTTTTCCAGCTTGGTTCCACTGTTCATCCAGGCAGCCTGCAAGAGCACTGAATAGCGTGAATGCATTTAATTACAATCTGACATGTGTATTCCTGAGAAACAAAAGGCTGTGAACTGAGGGCGATGATTAACTGTTCTACCAGATAATTGCTTAAACTACTACTTATATTATGCTGCATTATCTCTTTTGAACAAAGTGATTATTGGCCCTTTGTGTAGAGATTATACAATATAAATGCAATCTTGCTGTTTTAAATGTTAGAGTTTATGTTTAATATACTTTTATTTGTAATGAGGGGTGCAACTTTAGAATTTCTTTGAAGGTTTATTCGGTTTATTCTTACAACTGGAAAGAAAAAAAAGAAAAAAGAAAAAAAAAAGAAAAAAAAAAAGAGGCAACTCTCAATTTCTCAGGTTGGTCCAAAAGCAAAACTTGTTTAAGGGACTGACTTCCTCAGTTTCTGAGGAGATACATGATAGGAATCTACTGCAGAGTCCTAGAGACCTTCCAGTAAAATACATATCTTTACAACTAAGAGGTAAGAGGAGATACAGGAGTAAAGGTTATTATTTATCCTGGACATGAGTACAGACTGGGAGAAGAGCTCATTGAGAGCAGCCCTGCAGAGAAGAACTTGGGGGTTCTGGTGGACGAAAAGTTTGACAAGAGCTGGCAGTGCACGCTTGCAGCCCAGAAGGCCAACTACATCCTGGGCTACATCAACAGCAGGTCAAAGGAAGTGACACTGGTGAGGCCACAACTGAAATATTGTGTAATGCAGTTCTGAGTTCCCCAGTACAAGAGGGACATAGAACTTCTAGAGAGGGTCCAGTGTAGAGCCACAAAGATGATTAAAGGATTGGAACATCTGTTCTTTGAGGAAAGACTAAGAGAGATGGGCCTGTTTAGCCTTCTCATTCTTTGGAGATGCTCAAAACCTGCCTGGATGTGATCCTGTGTAACATGTAGGTGACCCTGCTTGAGCAGGTGGGTTGGACTAGATGATCTCTGGAGGTCCATTCCAACCTCAGTCATTATTCTGTGATTCTGTGACTGTCCTTCTCTACTCTGCACTTGTGAGGCCCCACTTGGAGTATTGTGTCCAACACAAAAAGGATGTAACGGAGGGCCATAAAGATGATCAAGCGCCTGGAGCACCTCTCCTATGAAGAAAGGCTGAGGGAGCTGGGACTGTTCATCCTGAAGAAGAGAAGGTTCTGGGAACACTTCATTGCAACTTTTCAATACTTAAAGGGGGCTAATAAAAAAAGATGGAGAGTGACTTTTTGCTCAATCAGATAATAACAGGACAAGGGGAAATGGTTTTAAACTACAAGAGGGGAGATTCAAATTAGATGTTAGGAGGAAATTCTTCTCTCAGAAGGTGGTGAGGCACTGGAACAAGTTGCTCAGAGAAGTTGTGGATGCCCCATCCCTGGAGGTGTTCAAGACCAGGTTAGATGAGGCCCTAGGCAACATGATCTAGTGGGTGGCATCCCTGCTTTGGCTTCTCCTCCTTGCACCTTTGTCCACTCTTAACCCCTTTAACTTGAAAACTCACTTGAACAATGCCAACTTATCCCCAGTTTATACAATCCTAACCTTATTTGTTTTCCTCCACATTTCATATTTTCCTCCACATTATCTACATTTGGCCTCCACCTGAGCTATAGTTTTGAAAACCCACATATCTACTTTCTCTCTAATTATTCCCTACTCTGTTAATCACGTAGCATAGGACAAAGGAAAACTTATCTTCCCTCTTCCCCCACTACACCTGATGCAGATATCCCCCAGCTCATCATACTTCCTTGGAGTAAAAAAAAAAAAAAAAAAAAAAAAGAGGCATCCCCTTTCTGCTTCTTGATTAGCGCAAAATGGGTAAATGGGTACTACATGCTCTGAGGAAACAGAGACACTGTGTACTGTGCTCTAAGGACACATTATTATATATTGCAATAGAAAGTCAAAGGCTGAAGGCATTATTTCACAATCAAGATACCTTTCCAATCCCAAGGGCAGAATGATTACTCAGCTACACACTGGTAGAAAAATCAACCACTACTCATTAATTTTATTACAGTTTTCCATTATATTTTTCTTAAAATGAGCTGCGTAAATCTTACTTGTCTATGCTATATCCTACCTTGTAGTTTACCATTGAGATACCTATTAATATTTGTTAACACTTTAAACAGCAGTAATGAGTACTTCTAGAAAGCGCACAGTAAAGAGAAGGAAGATCAGCAAAAAAGATTAGAAGTGAGAAAGTCAAAAAAGAGAGAAAAGAGAGTAATGACTGCAGGTATAATGAACTACCCATGACCTTAAACTCCAGTTTTCAGGTTCTTTTGAGCCTTCAAATTGTGTAACACTCAGTTGTGTTTTTTCTTTTATAGATGAAAATCCAAATGTGTGACATTAGTTGTTTGCATTTATCACTACTCAATGTCCACAAGGCCAATCTGAATCTATTTATACTCACAGTCAAATGAGTTTTCATAAAAATACAGGTATGTATTTGTACAGGTAGTGAAGTCTCTGGCTTCCAAAATAATTGTCTTTTTTGCTTTGTTCACATCTCCTTGGTTGTTCCACCCATGTCCCATCTCACAAAGACTTTCAAAGTTGTGATAGAGTATCCACACAATCTGGTTATCTCTTTGTAGTCTTTGTATCCACCTTTCCAGAAAGTAATTTCAGCCAGAGTCAAGAAACTTAAATTTAGAATGAATATTGCTTCCTTGTTCATTGCTAAGTGTTTATGGTTAGTTTGCTGGGGTCTGTCCAATTTAACTAAAAACAACAAAAAACAAA
The DNA here is from genome assembly GCF_964035555.1 of Netta rufina. Classification (NCBI taxonomy): domain Eukaryota; kingdom Metazoa; phylum Chordata; class Aves; order Anseriformes; family Anatidae; genus Netta; species Netta rufina. The sequence continues at coordinate 128,234,365 of NC_140124.1, forward strand.
CAAAAAAAAAACAACAGCGACAACAAAAATGCCACACAGAAATATACATATTTTCGGCTTAATTTTTACCTCTATTAATGTACACAGTACTATTATTACTGTGTTGCATATAAATTCCACTCTCTAATGAAATGATTAATTAAAAATAATAGAGAATGTAAATATTATTTTTATGCTTCTCAGTGTGTGGGGGCGTAACCCTTGGGACAATACATGAAGCATGGTCAGGGAACAGACAGACTTGCAAATTGTTCTTCAGAGTCTCTGTTTTCCTTTAAATAATTAATTCAGTTGTGATGATTGTGAGGCAAATCTTCTAAATATGAATTTGGTGAAACATAGGCAACAACAGCTTGCCACAAGCCTGAAAACAAACATTACGAAATGTTTCACAATGTCTTCTTGCAAGACTAGACTAAATGCAGAAAAGGTTCAGATTACAGTGAAAATGTCTATTAATAAGAGTTGAGGATAAAATGTGATTGATTTTATTTTACTAAAGCAGAAATTAGTTTCCAAAAGTTTTGAAAATAATTCTGGTGTAGAGACGAGATATTTGCTTCTAATACCAACTAAGTATTGTAGCGAGGGAAAACTAACTAAAAAAAATAACTAAAAAAAAAAAAAAAGAAGCTTTAAACTAATAACTAGGATAAGAAAGTCTCTCAACCACTAGGATCCAAGGAACATGACATCTGAGCATGGACTCTGTAGCAGCTGTGCTGGACTGACAGAAGGACCTGAGTGAACAGTATGAGATGGGTACCATCAAAATACAGAACCTTTCCCTTGTAGATCATATGAAAGTGAATTACCTAGTTTTATTTACGAGATGTGTAAACCTGGGTACATTAAATAAAATACTTCTCATAATTTCATCTCCTCAGGACTTTTAAAAGTTTTTTTATAATTATGGGCTAGGTGTTGGCTTTGTTGTTGTTGTTGTCTTTAAAAAAAAAAAAAAAATAATAAAATAAAATAAAATAAAATAAAATAAAATAAAATAAAATAAAATAAAATAAAATAAAATAAAATAAAATAAAATAAATAAAATAAAATACAGATACTTTTCTGAGATACAGATCTACAGATATCCTATCTGAGTACTAGTTTGTGACAAAAACATTGAAAAAGACAATGGTTATGTTTACGAACTTAAATATAGAAGGGACGAGTATTAGTCCCCGGTGAACAGATTAGTGCCACAGTCTGTATGGGTCCATAAGTATTCGACTGTATGTTTTTCTCTGAGCTTCTTGTGATGTCCATGTAGTCCTAAAATCAAACCAACTCATTGCATGGATTGTATGTCTGTGTGTGTGTGTATGACTGTTAGTTCAAAATATTTCAGAAATCAAGGAGGTTGTGTCTTAGGCCATCAGAGTGATAATTTGGACCTAAAGAAACTGATCATAAGTGTTTTGTTGCTGGGAGTGTGATATGGAAATATGCAGGACTTTTGAAGGGTGCAAAGCCTGCTTAAACTAATAACTGTCTGAGAAACATGCAGTGTGAAGGGAGCAAAACCTGGCACAGTCTTGTCCTTACTGTTTATTGGAGTGGCTTTTGATGCATGTTATCTACACAAATCATGCCCTGGTCTTAATGTAGAGACATGAACCAAAACTATGCCAGGGATGAATGTTAAGAGCTGAGAAGTTTGGCAACCTCTGGTCCAGCACTTGAGCTCTCTCCCTCATTATTTTGCATTTAACAAAATGCATGTAGATAGTAGACATCTCTCAAAAAGCTGTTGATCACCAGCATTTTGAGCTGAAATGGAAATGGGAATATAATTTAAATATCAGTTAAAATGGAGAGTTCTCTAATTATTTTATAAGGTTTAGTTGCTAAGTATGATAGGGAAGTAAGTCACAACTAGATTCTATTACGCTAGAATCAGAGGGGCTGTGTGCCAGTGAGGTCCTTCGGTCAGATCCACAAGGTGCTGAGTGTAAGGAGACGCACTTGAAGTGCTTTTACATGAATGCACGCAGTATGAGGAATAAAATGGATGAGCTAGAAGTCCTGGCCCAGTCCCGCAACTACGACATCATCGGCATAAGCGAAACCTGGTGGGATGAGTCCTGTGACTGGGGTGTTGCGATAGATGGTTACAGGCTCTTCAGGAGGGACAGGCAGGGTAGGCGAGGTGGTGGGGTGGCGATGTATGTGAAGCAGGGGCTGGACTGTGTGGAACTTCAGGTCAGCGATGGCAAAGTTGAGAGCCTCTGGGTAAGGATCAAGGGACGAACGAATAAAGGGGATGTCGTTGTGGAAGTCTATTACAGACCGCCTGGCCAGGACGATAGTGCCGATAAATTATTCTTTACAGAACTAAGAAAGGCCTCGAGATTAACTCCACTTGTCCTTATGGGGGACTTCAACTTGCCGGACGTTAACTGGGAGTGCCACACGGCTGACACGAGCAAGTCCAGGAGGTTCATGAAGCACCTAGATGATAACTTCTTGGTGCAGGTGCTAACGGAGCCAACTAGGAAAGGAGCCCTCCTAGACCTGTTGCTAGAAAACAGAGAGGGTCTGGTGGGAGATGTGGTGATTGGTGGCCGCCTCGGTCATAGTGACCATGAAGTCGTTGAGTTCAAAATTTATGGTGACAGAAGGAAAAGTGCCACCAAAACCTCATCCCTAGATATGGGGAAAGCGGACTTCAGGCTGCTCAGGAAACTAGTCAGCAAGGTCCCCTGGGAAACTGCTCTTGAAGGCCTCGATGTCCACCAGTGCTGGTCACTCTTTAAGCGATGGTCACTCTTTAAGCGATGCCTCCTAGAAGCACAAGATCAGGCAAATCCTAAATATCGCAAGTCAGGCAGGCGGGGCAGGAGGCCGGCGTGGATGACCAGGAACATTCTAATGGAGATTAGGCGGAAACAGAGAGTGTTTTGCTACTGGAAGGAGGGCCAGGTGTCATGGAAAGAATACAGGGATGCTGTTCGTGTTTGTAGGGAGAAAGTTCGTGTGGCCAAAGCACAGCTAGAGTTGAAGTTAGCTGTGTCTGTGAGAGAAAATAAAAAGGGTTTTTTGAGATATGTGAACGGAAAAAGGAGAACTAAAGAATACATAGGGCCGCTCCTTGATAGGGAAGGTCTCCTCACAGACAATGACATAGGCAAAGCAGAGACGCTTAACGCCTTCTTTGCCTCTGTCTTCAATGCCGATGATGGGCTTCGGGACCCAGGGTGCCATGAGCTGGAGGACCGGGACGGTGGGGATGACAAACTCCCAACTGACCCTGAACGTGTGCGGGATTTGCTACTCCACCTGGATCCCTACAAGTCCATGGGTCCGGATGGGATTCATCCCCGGGTGCTGAAAGAGCTGGCGGACGTCATCGCGGAACCTCTTTCAATTATTTTTCAACGATCCTGGGAATTTGGAGAGGTCCCGGTAGACTGGAAGCTGGCAGATGTTGTGCCGATTTTCAAGAAGGGTCAGAAAGAAGACCCTAGCAATTACAGGCCTGTCAGTCTCACGTCAGTGCCTGGTAAAATCATGGAGAAGATGGTTCTCGAACTTATTGAGGCGCACCTGGGGGACAAAGCAGTCATTGGTCCCAGCCAGCATGGGTTTGTGAAGGGTAGGTCCTGCCTAACTAACCTGATTTCCTTTTATGATAAGATCACCCGTATGGTGGACCAAGGGAAACCAGCTGATGTGATTTTTTTGGACTTCAGCAAGGCTTTTGACACAGTTTCCCATAGGATCCTACTGGACAAAATGTCCACCATACAGCTAAATAAAAACATTATACGATGGGTGAGCAATTGGCTAACGGGCAGGGCCCAAAGGGTTATGGTAAATGGGGCTGCGTCAGACTGGCGGGCAGTCACCAGTGGGGTCCCTCAAGGCTCCATTTTAGGGCCGGTACTTTTCAATATTTTTATAAACGATCTGGATGTAGGAATAGAAGGTATTTTGAGCAAGTTTGCTGATGACACCAAACTTGGAGGAGTTGTGGACTCAAATGAGGGCGTAACGGCCTTGCAGAGGGATCTGGACAGGTTGGAGAGCTGGGCGATCACCAACCACATGAAGTTCAATAAGAGCAAGTGCCGGGTCCTGCACCTAGGACGGGGAAACCCTGGCTGCGATGAGACGCTGGAGAGCAGCCTAGAAGAGAGGGATCTGGGGGTCGTGGTAGACAGCAAGTTGAATATGAGCCAGCAGTGTGCCCTGGCAGCCAGGAGGGCCAACCGTGTCCTGGGGTGCATCAAGCACGGCATCGCTAGTAGGTCAAGGGAGGTGATTGTCCCGCTCTACTCTGCGCTGGTGCGGCCTCACCTCGAGTACTGTGTGCAGTTCTGGGCACCACAGTATAAAAAGGACATGAAACTGTTGGAGAGTGTCCAGAGGAGGGCTACGAAGATGGTGAAAGGCCTGGAGGGGAAGACGTACGAAGAACGGCTGAGGTCACTGGGCCTGTTCAGCCTGGAGAAGAGGAGGCTGAGGGGAGACCTCATCACAGTCTACAACTTCCTCGTAAGGGGGTGTCGAGAGGCAGGAGACCTTTTCTCCATTAACACTAGTGACAGGACCCGCGGGAACGGGGTTAAGCTGAGGCAGGGGAAATTTAGGCTTGACGTCAGGAGGGGGTTCTTCACAGAGAGGGTGGTTGCACACTGGAACAGGCTCCCCAGGGAAGTGGTCACTGCACCGAGCCTGTCTGAATTTAAGAAGAGATTGGACTGTGCACTTAGTCACATGGTCTGAACTTTTGGGTAGACCTGTGCGGTGTCAAGAGTTGGACTTGATGATCCTTAAGGGTCCCTTCCAACTCAGGATATTCTATGATTCTATGATTCTATGATAACTCTTTAGTGACTTCAACAGAATTTTAATGCCAAACAGAGCTGCTTTTTAAACTGTGACCATCATCGACTCCATTATGAAGCCTGACATGGCAAAAACAACTTACTCACTGGCAAGAATTGTTTCCCATCAAATTTTAGAAATTGGCAAAAGTGATTTAATCTGATTGCCCTAGATTTTTCCTGGGACAATTACAAAGTTTTTGAGAAAAGGTAGCAAAAGTTATTGTTCTCTGTCTTGAATAAAAACAAACAAACAAACAAACAATTAAAAAACTAGCCTCTAGCATCAATCCCTGTTTATTAAAAGAAATAATAAATATTTTAAATATTGTAAATCTTTTATAATCTTTGAATAATTTTGTTGTTGTTGAGATCCTTCAAGGGCTGTTTGATTTATTGTAGTAGATGTAAATTTATTTATCCCCAAAATTACTAAATGCTATAACAGGGTCTTCTTGCAGGTCATCATTTTGTGTCAAAGAAAATTAACCAAAAGCTCTCTGAGGACATTGTTTTTATGTCTGCAGAACATTCATTGGCTATCTCCTTATTAATAAATAAAGATGGTGAAGCTCTGAGAAGTGTTATGCAAAATCTATCCATAGAGTTAAATTCTCCTATTCCTTGCAAACTTAAAAACTACCTATTGGGAAGCATTGCCAGAGAACTCTTAATGGTCCAGGCCTAAGTTATAGCAGGAAATATACACTATTTTTATACTTTATTATTTAACACTAGGAGGGATCACAGGAACCTGGGCCTCCACTCAGCTACTATTTGATTTACTGGAATATGTGTGTGAGAAAAGATGTGGGCTAAAATACTAGGGACTGATCCTCCTGGATAGATACAGTCTTACAAGAGCTCCAAGAATGCTTGAGAACTTAGAAGAATGCTTGTGCTCACTGAAATGGTTTTAACTGGTAGGAATGAAGGAATAAAAATAGACTAGGTCATGGAATACAGAAGTACGCAAAGGATAAAACAAAGTAAAAAGTTATAGAAGACCAAAGAGGATGGAAAATTACATAGATGGATAACATATATCTATTATAAAGTTTCCATTGCACTCTTCTGACAGACAGTATACATAAAACATACTTGTCCCAAGTGAAAAAGTGAAATTCGGAGTATCCTTATTTGATGTTTTTCAGTATATCTAGCTATAAAAACATCAAATGAAGCATTAACTTTATTTGATGTTTTTAACATTACAGCAATCAGTAAGAAATGTTACATCAAGCTTTACTGATTTTATTACTTTACTAATTTATAAAGGGCCCATCCCATGACAGAATCTGTGAGGCTTAATGGAAAAAAAAAAAAAAAAAAAAAATGCCAAAGTGAGGTCAATGCCTAAAGACACCACTGGAAAAATATGATTAAAAAAGAACTTCTGAACAGGAATATGTACATATATATGTACGTATTTATTAGAAGAGCAAAACTGAATATTGTTGAGTGTTTCACACTAAGAAAGCTTTCACTTCCTCTACAAAGTATCCAAAGGGAATTGTGGTCATTCTCCAAATAAAAAAATTTGCCTGAAATGTGTAGAAACTTAGACAAAAGATTTCAGGAATAAAAAAATAAAAAAAATAAAAAAATAAAAAAAATAAAAAACAAAATAACAAACAAACAAACAAAAAAAAAAACAGTTGTCTCATTTCTACTCTTTTTGAGAAAGAAAGACAATTGTTCCCATATCATGAAGAAAAATTCATATGAAACATTTACAAATAAGTAGCTTTATATTTGCATATGACCATGTGTGTATATATACACTTACTAGCACACAGACACATGTATTGATACAAATTATGCTAAAGGACTCAGTGATATGGAGATGCCAAAACTTAAAAATGTTGAAACGCAAACTAAGATAAACTGTACATCTCTTCACTCTGAAGCCTTGTACTCATCCATTATGACACAATTTTTAATTAGGGATTATGAAGACAAACTTTTAAATGTTTCCTTTTTCTATTTTGTCTGTCCTCATACCCTGTTTCATATCCATAGAATGTCCAGCAATGTTGTTTGAGGACTGTGTAGTTAAGGACTGTACCCTGCAGGTGCCTTCTTTGGTCAAGGGAGGTCAGGCAGGCAGACAACCAGCTGAGGTGAGCTGATACAGAGGTGGCACTGGGCTGGTATGGAGGAAAGCACGCCACAGTGCTATAAAACGTGCAAAGTCTCATGGGCTCAATGGGTTCATTATTAAGCCGAGCATAGGCTTCAGCAGTAAAAACTTACTACATGAGATGATAATTGTACAAATGATGTTACAAAATCTGAAATGGGAAGAAAATAATTCTTTTGAAGAAAGCTTAGTCTGTTATGATAAAAATGTCTGTCAGCCAACCATCTGTTTGGCTGATTTAACTTATATATGCGTGTATAAATATATATTTATTGATGCATATATTTCAGCACAATACAGTACTGAAAATATTTTCACACATAACTAGGTGGTTACACACATCAAATGAAGAAAATTTCCTCACTTGCACTTATTAAGTGTCGAAGTGATCATAAAAGCATTAAAGGAAGGATTATGCTAAAATGATGTCTTTATAAGCACAGCAATCTGAAAAACAACAATTCTGATGTAATCTTGACATAACTCAAGATGTAATCTTGATGTAACTCAAATCTCTTCTGACGTAACACTTAAATTTATAGTTACACACTTAAAAATAGTCATGCACAAAGTAGTTCATCTGACATTTTTCTCAGAACAGTGTGATCATTAAAGCATCATTTAAAGGTTTCTCTACCTTTGAATGTTTTTCTCTTAATCATGGTCTTAAAGCATCAAATAAGGGATAATTATTCATTTGCAGATATTGCAAATTGCTACAAGCATAAAAATGTCATTTAAGGGTGATTCTTCATTTGACCTTTTCAAATAAAAATCTGTGCTGTTTTCTCTTCTTTAAAAACATCACGCAAAAACTCTTTTAAAGAAACTTCAAAGTTCTTAAATTCCCAACTAAATTCCACTGTGCACCGAGGTTTCAAAAGAGGCCAGCTGTCTCATTTTTAAGGTCCACGCTGAAAATGTTAGAGAAATGCCTGTCCAACTGAATTCTCATCCTTGAAAACTAAATATCACTAACATGTTTCAACAAGAGCCTCCAAGAATAGAAGGCGTTGAAGTCATCTGATAATTCTGAAAATCTTCATCTTAGGCAGAAACCACTGAGATGAGGGCCCAGCACATATTTTGTGAGGTGAAAATGTTGACTCTCTACTGCCAGATCTGTTCATGGCTCATCCCAACCTCTGCTGCAAGGCAGGAAGGGGACCCCAGAGAGAGAATGAGCCTCTGTCCTCCATCCAAGTGCTACACTGGCCAGTTGCAAGCAGAACCAAGCATATATCAGAAGCCTTCCTTTACTGCTAGCTACAGTCCTCTGGGTAGACATTGATTAAAAGGCAGGGAACAAAGGTGGAAGCAAAGGGACTAAAAATAACTTAAGAGAGATAAACAGTGTCATGCTGTACCAAGGACTATGGGGTACTGCAAACTGACTTTTCATGGCAATTGATGGCAAAACAGCTGTTTAACACACTTTGTGTTTACAGTACAAACTGTAAGTGGAGCCAAATGGAGGATCATCTATTTGGCTTACTGATAAATACAGATGCTTGATATTTTCTTTGTATACGTGCAGCACTAAGGCATCAGCAGTGAAATTTCTTTAATTGGCAATTTTAAATTCATGGCTTTTTCTCTCGCCTTATGTAACTTACCTACTCATATTTGTATAGGAGCACTAATTAATGCTTTTAAAAATTACAATAGGTTTTCCGCAGAATTACATTTTACAGCCACATGAATACCAAAACAATTCAGAATGATTCATATTATAACAATGAATTCTAAGGACAATAACAGTGATTATGTCACTTTTGACAAAGTGTTACCAAACATTTAGGACATACAGTTCATCAGAATTTGAATACATGCCATCACACACTTTTCTCAATTGCAACTACAGCACTAATTAATGTAACTCTTATTCACATAATATAACTCTTATTCAAATTAAACTATGATAGTGCTGATGACATGTTTTAAGAAATCATTACAGAAAAATAAAAGTTTATGCTGATTCTGGTTACGGTGTACACTGAAGTGTTCCAAGAATACTTTTCTACAAATTGCACAGATTTCTGTTAGCATACTTCTGGAGAACATCAAAGCTATCTCTGAGAAGTTACATTACAAGTTGCTAAAATGCAGCTTTAAACAACTTGCTTTATTAAACAACTCTCTGAAGCCCAATCTGACTTAACTCTCTGTTGGTTCTTTCTTTGCTGGTACATTGAGATTGAGAAGTACACCTTGAAAGGCGTACTTAAATTCATTTAAGTACTTCATTTAAGTAACTTCATTTCCCTTAAATGAAGGGAAATGTCCAATTGGATAAACTGAATTACTGAAGAAGAGAAATAGCACAAAGGGGTAGAGGATTTGGGACAGACCAGAGGAAAACAGAGAACTGGTGCTGAGAATAGAAAGAGAAGTATACATGTAGTGAAATAAAATAAAAATGCCTATTCAAATTCAGCACAAAAAGCCATCCACTGCCCTCAAGTGGTAGAGCCATAGCTTCTAAGACTGAAGGCATGATTGCAATACAGACTGAAGCAGGGAGGAAAGACAGAAAGACAGAAAGAAAACTGGAGAATTTGTGCTCTTTCATTGCCTTTACCCATGCTGTTTTCAGAAATACCGGTGAATACTAAAAACATGGGATTTGGGGTATCTTCTAAGTCTAAATTCATTTCTTACTTTATTGTTTTAAAGGTGTTTTGTGAAGTTGCAAAACTTACTAAAAACTAAAAGAACAGTTTGCTAAAGCCTAAAACCAATGACGTTTATTTGAAATGCAAATGAAGACTTGCCACCCAGGAATGTATGTTACATTTGACATTTGTCTCTAATCGGAAGTCCCTATGAATAATGTAGTTTGATACCAATAGCCTCATTAAGAAAGATTTCCCTTAATACTCTTTCTGATTGTAATCTCTTCATCATACTTCCTTTTCTCATTGCTCCTGGCCCTACTCATCATTATCAATAGCTCAGGTCTTCAGTAGTGTTACTAATATATATTTTATATTGAATAGACAATTTTAAATGGGAATTAATGACACTAATGCCCAGGTGTTCTTTAACTGTAAGACTTTCTTATCCTGGCTATATTTTATTAGGAACTGTAGGTATTCTGCCTGTCATGGCTAGAGTTCATTAGGTTGGGTCACAAGTGAAAATGAGTTTGATGGTTTCATCCTAGTCCCCATTTGAACACATCTGCACCATTTCACATGACTATCAGTTTCTGCTTAAAAGAGTTTAGGGACTGAAGCAGTGGAGCTGTGACAGGTCAAGACCAAGACACATTGGCTGAACTATGCAAGAGATGTTTGCACAATGTCTTCCTTAGCATTTCTCACAGACCAGGACACCCTATTCACAAACACTAAATATGCACAGAAGTTGAACAGACAAACCGTGGTTAATATAAATCCTGTACTCTGTCCTGGTTTACTGTAAATACAATGCACCCCCTAAAATTCTGGGGTATGTTTCAGGAAAATAGCAGGTTATGCTGTGGGAAATGCCAGTGTCCCAAAGGCAGTAAGTAACAAGAGGTTTTCATTTCAGCTAAGGATCAGGTTCCATTTATTTTCCTCTTTCATAACCACAGTAGGCGTAAAATGTAGAGCTGATCCAAAGATTCCTCCATGAAGCACTGCTGCCAGTTACCAATTTTCAATAAATCACCATTAAATTGTCCCATAATTTTTCTGCCCTTCCTTTCCCAGCATGCTGATTACTATGATGTGTTTTCTGTGATTAGAGGAAGAGTTGATCTTTGAAGACCTTAAAGCCTAAGTCGATGGGGCCCTCCTGAAATGTAAAGAGAAACGCTGCTTTCATGGCATTTAGAAAAAAAAAAAAAAAAAAAAAAAAAAAAGTATTTATTTTTTTCCCCTCTCTCTGATACAAGCTCTAAATATGTATTGATATAAGATGACAATCATGGTAATCAGGGTAAAAAGGGACAGACAGCTAAACTTGACCTTGGAAGGGAGAAGAACATGGGGATGTCCAGAAAGCTCACCTAAACAGACCTGTGTACCTTTTTTTCTAACGTAAAATGAGCCTTGAATTCTCAAGAAGCCATCCTGCTGCCCCTACCTAATATCATTCAAGATTATCATTCCAGATCTTTCATAACTCTAAGCCAGAATAAGTTATAACCATTCAAGAATCAGCAAAAATATCTACATTGCAAACACATCCAAAAGCATGTGAATATTTCTGCACAGAAGTAATAATCACTGGTGGCGTTCCCCAGGGCTCGGTGCTGGGGCCGGTCCTCTTTAATATCTTCATCAATGATCTGGACGAGGGCATTGAGTGCACCCTCAGTAAGTTTGCAGATGACACCAAGCTATGTGCGTGTGTCGATCTGCTCAAGGGTAGCAAAGCTCTGCAGGACGATCTGGATAGGCTGGACCGATGGGCTGAGGTCAACCGCATGAAGTTTAACAAGGCCAAGTGCTGGGTCCTGCACCTGGGGCGCAATAACCCCAAGCAGAGCTACAGGCTGGGAGATGAGTGGTTGGAGAGCTGCCAGGCAGAGAAGGACCTGGGAGTGATGGTGGATAGTCGGCTGAATATGAGCCAGCAGTGGGCTCAGGTGGCCAAGAAGGCCAACGGCATCCTGGTTTGCATAAGAAGCAGTGTGGCCAGCAGGGCTAGGGAGGTGATCGTCCCCCTGTACTCAGCTCTGGTGAGGCCGCACCTCGAGGACTGTGTTCAGTTTTGGGCCCCTCGCTACAAGAAGGACATCGAGGTGCTTGAGCGGGTCCAGAGAAGGGCGACGAAGCTGGTGAGGGGCCTGGAGAACAAGTCCTACGAGGAGCGGCTGAGGGAGCTGGGCTTGTTCAGCCTGGAGGAGAGGAGGCTCAGGGGCGACCTTATTGCTCTTTACAGATACCTTAAAGGAGGCTGTAGTGAGGTGGGGGTTGGCCTGTTCTCCCACGTGCCTGGTGACAGGACGAGGGGGAATGGGCTAAAGTTGCGCCAGGGGAGTTTTAGGTTAGATGTTAGGAAGAACTTCTTTACCAAAAGGGTTGTTAGACATTGGAACAGGCTGCCCAGGGAAGTGGTGGAGTCACCATCCCTGGAAGTCTTTTAAAAGACGTTTAGATGTAGAGCTTAGGGATATGGTTTAGTGGGGACTGTTAGCGTTAGGTCAGAGGTTGGACTCGATGATCTTGAGGTCTCTTCCAACCTAGAAATTCTGTGATTCTGTGATTCTGTGATTCTGTGATTCTGTGATTCTGTGATTCTGTGATTCTGTGAAGTGGCCATGATCCTCAAAAATCTGCCAGTTTCAATTTCAGTGAAGAAGTTCTTCCTAACATCTAACCTAATTTATTATTATCCAGATTTTTTTGAGACTGTATGGCTCACCATGTTATTGGGGAATTCTAAGTAATAAATTTTATTTCCATGAGTGTATTTCCATGTTAGTGATTATGTCTATTCCAAGTCTAATTCTCCCTGATTACCCTATGGAAAAGTTTGGTCTTGTTTCGGCTGGTTGTCATGATAGATCCAAAAGCAACCATCATTTGAAAAAAAAAAAAAAAAAAAAAAAAAACAAAAACAAAACAAAACAAACAAACCAAAAAAAACCTCTGTAATCAGTAAAATACACTTATATCATCTGTGTGAGTTTATTTAACATTCTTCTTAATTTAAAAAGCATGTCCTAGCCATGGCCTAGGCCTGCTACTCAGAGAGAGGAAATACAACAGCATAGACACCAGAATGCAACTACAATGCTTGAAAATCATTATGCACATTCATGAAACACAGTCCATGTATAAAAAGTACAATTTTATACATCTCAAGGTGTTTGTGAGTAGGCATTTAATACCAGCATTCAGAGTAGTAATTTAATCTGTCACCCAGCAATGAGCTCTGCATGGGAAGTCAGGATCCACTGGGGCTCCACAGGAGCCCCTTCCTGTTTAACTGGCAGGATCAGGCCATATATTTTAACAACGTGGTATAAAGCCTGTGTCTTTTATGTTTTGTGACTACTCTGTGCATTTTGACTACTAGAGGAAATAAATGACTGTACATGCATACTACCTATAGAAAAGAGACAAGGACTATCTGGTCTATGTATAATAGCTGCACTCAGACAAACACAGAATGTATAGAGGTTTTCATTACAATATTTGTGTTGTACCCTGAAGAAAAAAAAAAGAAAAAAAAAAGTCATTGAAATCCAGACATTCTGAGTTATAGAACTGAAAAACAAGCTGGTGTTATGACAGTTTTGAAATGGGTCTGCTTTTGCCAGCCAGTTATATGCTTTAAAGGGCCTTTAGCTGATTTATGCAGTTCTTGTCCTGAAACTGCTGTATTGTATTACTTCAATATTTTATCCCTAACCATTTAAAGAAGGTTTGATCTTACATCAATAGTACTCCAAAAATATTAAAATCAAAGAGATTTTTTCAAAGAATTTATGCAAAACAAACCTTATATTCTTTCCTGATCTTGAATAATATATATGTGTATATATATATATATATTTTTTTTTAAGGAAAAAAAAAAAAACAAACACATTTTGTAGAACAAACTCCAGATAGTTATGGAGTTATGGTGGCTGTCGAATATGCTGAGAGCTTAAAAGGAAAAAAATACTTACTTTAAATGTAAACTGTTGAAGTCTTGGAGCTTTCATGACAAAATAGCTTCTGGTCACAGACAAAAAGAAAAAAAAAGGAAAAATAAATAAATAAATAAATAAAAAGATTAGCAGAATTCAGAAGAGTTATCATTTTTTTATTATTATTATTTATTTTTTTTATTCATGTTAACAGACACTACTTGGAATGAGTAAACAGAAAGCTTTTTCTCTGCAGTGGGACCCTTAAAAGTACAATTTAATAGTTATGACTAGGTATATGCCTCAGTTCTTTTCTTCTCTTTACTTAGCTGTGTGTTGCACAAGACTTTTATGAGTTCAATATGTACAGTATCTGTTGACACTTCGTATATAAACAAAAATGATTTGGTTTAGAAGCAGGGGAATTAAAGTACGCATAATGAAAAACAATTGTTCTAAAATACTGTCAATTTGGATTGTGGAAAGAATTTCAGGGACTGATCCTGCAGAGTGCAGAGAAGCTTCAATTTTTATTGACATCACTGTATTATAGAAGCAACTCTTAGATGAAATACTTACTGTTTTTAAATATATCTTTGAGTTTCCAATTCTGAGACTCTTCCATGATGCAGGAAAATGCTATTATTTCTTTGTTCATCTTTGGAGCTCATTGGCCACTTTTTAATTACCAATATATGAAGCCAAAATATAACAGCAGTTTTCTTACATGCTTGGATACTACAGTGTGTCATACATGATCATCCAATTTTCTTCCGGCCTGTTGATTCACATATATTATGTCTGCATCAATTCAGTACAACCCTTATAGTGAAGGTACTTAACTTACAACAAAGTTCTCTTTCATTGATCCATTATTGCTCTGAATAGAAGTAGAAAAAATCACTTAGATGAACATAGCCTACAGGATAACTCATTTCTCTACATTAATAGTTTATGAATCTTCCATAGCCCTCTGTAACAATAAAATGCATGTAATTTGCAATGGAGATACTTACTTTAAATAAATTGTTATGGCAGATGAGATCCATACTCTCAAACAAAATATTCATTTCAATTCCTTTCAGTTGTCTTGAAACACGAGCTTGAGGCCTTAATTCAGTATCCACGGTTCAATGAAAGCTATCCAATGTTCTTCATGGGACCCCTCTAAATAGAGCACAGATGGTCTCTTCTGCTGTTGCTCAAGCAAATTGTTCTATAACCCTCCTTTCCTTGGGGTAGTAACTGGTTTCATAGTTAAGGCTAAGGGAAATTCACACCTCTTTGTCTACTGCACCATGATGACTGTCTTTGAATTTAGTCATTAGTTACCCTTGAATTTTAATTCCAGATGTTTGCTTGTATTAAAAAGTTCCAAACAAACAAACAAAGGAAAAACACACACACACACAAAACAATACAATCAACAATTCTCTAGTTTTGCTATATGACCTTGAGAGATTATGACATAATGATATAGATCAATTTCCTTTTTGAATTATCAGGTTATTTAAAATGAAATCTTTTAGAAGGATAGAAGTTACATGTAAAATTAAAATCCAAATAATCTAAATCTGTTCACAGCCCCTTATGTTTAACCATTGTACTCAGATCCTTCTGTCAAGAAAAAAAAAAAGATAAATATGATCATATAGAGAGTAAATGAGAAGAATAAAACAATAGCAAAGCCAAGAAATGTGCCTTATGTGCAATTGGCAATTTTAAAAGATTGCTCCCCTTAGCAAGAATGAAACACGATAATATTTTTATAATATTTTTCATGTTAGACCCTTGAAAACATTTCACAATGGCAAATACCAGTAAGTACCATTCTACTCTTTCTTTACAAGTGGCAAAACAATCCATAGATGAATTGCTTAACAACAGCAAAAGCCAGTAGGGGAACTGGAGCTAGAATCCAAAACTCTTAGTGCTAAAGTTCTCATTCTTAGAGCAGGCTCATGGGAGATCTATGCACACAGAGGCCTACAGCTTAAGTATTTTATGTCTTCCCTCCTAAACGCAACTTGAGTGAGAGTCAATGCATCCACGAGCAGTTATACTCCAAATATTTCTTGCAGACCTGAGTGTAGTACATTTGGTGCCACATGTGGTTGATACATACTTGCAATCTTAACAAGAGGATTTGAGCTTGTGTGAAGATGTGTGTCTGGTTCCTCCCTCTACAGATACACACAGGATTCTATTGTACGTCACCTAGTACAGGTGTGAAGTTTTATAGAGTGGATGGTAGAAGGTTGTTGTCTTGAAAAACATGTTAAATTCCTGCCTAGTAGGACATGTCTGAGAATGATATAACTTGAATGCACATACATGAACTGAATATTTCAAGTGTGCACTTTTGTGTCTATGCCTGTGTAAAATTTCCTTTCATTTATCCCATTCATCTCACTTAGTTGCAGAGGAGAGGTTACATCAGTTATCAAGAAACACCCGTGACGTGTGCAGTACCTTCAGCTCATAGTGTCATGGTGCAACTCACGAGAAATGAGGACACCTGTGCTTTCAGACATTCTTAAGTGTTTTGAAGTCTGGGACAAATAGATTGGATCCCAGTTCATAGAGTAGAAGAAATGGTGCCCACCTTTTCTCAAACATCCTACTTTTGTTGGTTGATGCCCCATTTCTGTTAAAGTTCAGGAGGTATTTGGACAATGGCTTCATTAATATACTTTAACTTTTGGGTAGCCCTGGAGAGGTTAGGCAGTTGGACTAGATGACCTTTGAAGGTCCTTTCCAACTGAACTATTTCATTCTATTCCCATCTGTTGGATGTCTTGACTGCAGCTCTCCAGCAATCTCTACTAATGAATCCCCCCAACCTCCAGTTCCTGCTCCTGCACATTTCCAGCTCTAGATTGTTTCCTCTGTACTGTTGCACTCTTCTTTCCCTGTTCACACTGGCCATAAAAATTTTATTTATTTATTTATTTTTTTGACTACTGACTGGTATTGACCAGTCAGTTTCACCTAGCCCTTGGTTTGAGATAGCCCTTCATAACTCGGGTTCCTAACTTTATTCTGCCATTAGTATAGTTCCTTTCTGTAGCACTTGGGGCCTGACAAGCCACATCGTGGTTATTTCCTCTAATAGCAACAAACGTTCTCCACATCTTCTGAGGAAGAACAAGGACCACTTTTGCTTCATTTTCTAAATAATAATCATCATCATCATCATCATCATCATCATCATCATCATCATCTAGAACTGATAAGAAGACTTCTTTAAAAAAAAAAAAAAAAAAAAAAAAGGAATAGATAATTGGTAGAATTAAATCCCTGTCATAAGGATTTACAGGACAGAGTATTCAAAGGTCTAAGTCCAGTTACTGTAGGTCTTCCCCCAAAGCAGAGAAATGTCTCCTGTCTTCTGTCTCCTAAAGGTTATCAATCCCAACATTTCAGTGATTATTTTCAATATATTAAATTTAACCCTTTTGTACATGATGGCACATCTTTCTACATCATTAATTATTTCTACATCATTTGTACATCATCTACATCTCATGAAGAATAGAGACAGTGATGTATGAATTGTATCACAAAATTGCTCTATCATCTAAAATTGAAGAAAATATGGTCTCTGACAAATAAACATCACTAACATTCCTATTTCTTTTCTGCACTGTACCATTTTACTCTTCTCATATATTTATTAGGAAATAAGTTTTTTATTACAATTTTCCACACATCTCTATTTGGAGATGAAATATTGTCTAGTAATTGCTAAGGCACAGGGAAAGGCATAGAAAACAATCCAGGTGTTATACTGCTCCATATGACTCCTCTATGGGCAGGTCTACATGTGCCCTTTCTGTCAACCCCTGAGTCTTTCTGGATCTGAGTCAGCTATGGTCTGGAAGTCAAGTAAATATTTTTGCATTCAACCTGAACTAACATGTCCTTCTCTCAGTGCCCTGATAACTCAAAATGCCTTCCAGAACAAAGCTAGTTTGTATTGTTCACAGTGGTGTATCACAGGAGTTGTCTTCTGCATCTAATCACAGAAATGTGCTCCAAAAAACAGTTACTGAATTTTGATAACTCATTGGTTTTGAAATACCTTTACACAATATAAACATAACTTTCAGTACACTGATCACCCAATGCCCAAGCAGTGTTAAATGAAACAGAAAAGTTTGGTGCACTCCATCTTATCAGATTCCATGAATGAGCAGAGCGAACAATACATACCTTAATGAAATAGGGTTAATTAAAGTTTATAAAATATGCTGAAATAATCAAATGGGTAGCACTGCACATGTATTGTGCTTTCATAATGAAGAATTATTAAAAAAAAAAATCATGATTTCTATATACACATTTCTGTTTTTTCTTTTCTCAGAAACAAAGAAAAGAGAGCTTGTTTTCATTTACATCTGCTGTTTTACTCGTCTGAGTTATTTATAATTCTGAACAGGATCCATAATAATAATTTCCTATCTCCCAGTTGATTATGTTAGAAAGGAGTCTTTTTTCCCCTTAATTGCATATACACACAGTGTATAAACAATTCTGTCTACACTCTTCATTTAATTAAAAACACAATATGCAAACTATGGATAAACATTTCCCCAAAAGCCAGGAGTCTTTTCTTTCATAAGCAGAATGGGACACAGGCTTTGGGTCTATAAAACTTAAGTTTTTTAAAACAATACCATTTGGTTCCAACCACAGAAGTATTCCTGAAACAAAAGGGAAAACAAAAGCAAAGACACACCACCCCTTTACATAACAAGCTAGATAAAACAGTAAAGATAAATATTCATAGCCCAAAGTGGAGACATTTCCAGCAGGTTCTCTCCAGTCCCCTAAAGTGAGATGGTAGCCACAAGCAGAGAGGCGTTGATGACTATACTGTTCAATACAGTGTGATTAGAGGACTCATGGCATCCTGCAGGATTATCTGTAATGTAGCGTACTGTGCTTTTTGTTCATCAAACAGCAGCTGCTAAGAGTTGTAGTTTGCAAAAGCATACAGCTGCCCCCACCTATTATCTTTAACATCTACATATATTTTATTGTCTAGGCATGTTGTTTCTTTGCTGTAGTTTATGAGTTCTTTATTCTAGACTCCAAGCAGATTCCTTTGCATCTATTTTTGATTGAATCTGCAGAGAAAGTTTAGATGGGATTTTATTAATAAAATACAAAGTACCAGAAACGTGATTGTCTGTAAAGAAGAAACAACAAATTTCTTTCACCACAGTTCATTCTTTCCTTATTTGAGAACAGCACATTACAGTTGTGTGGAAACACTTCACTGAATTATCTGTAATGTTTTACTCCATAGTTTGTCTTCACTTGTGTTTAGTACAGCCATTCACAGGTTTAGAGTGTTTTGTTTTCTTTTTTATATGCAAATCATTTTGATGTGGGCTAATTAAATAATTCATACAAATATATGTAACATTTTATGACAATCCTAAAATTAAATATGACCACTGCTAAAAGAGGTAATGCAGAAGCATAAAATATGTATGAAATTATGTAAATACACTGGAAAAAGTCTTCCAGCTAAACTTGTCTACCAGTTTTCTGAAGGCTTGCCAAACTTGAAATAAAAGCCACATTGAGCAGAATGTTTAGACATCTGGATACCTTTCCTTTAAATTCCAGGAAAATATTCTGCATCTAGTTTGAACTGCAGCTACCTAAGTCGCTATTTCCACTACAGTCAAAATAGTTATTCTTTGTAATTTCCTGTTTGTCATATTACTTCTCTTCAACCAGCTGATCAAAGATACTCTCAATACTTTTGTAACTGTTTTGCCTGCCTAATTTTCTAGTTAGTGTTTTAACAGGCTCAAGATTGCAAGCCAACCTTTTTTCTTTGACCTGTTCAGGCTTTCAGTCTTCAGATTTTGGACTTCATTCCACTCCTAGTGCCCTAGAATTTATTAAAATGAATTGAACACTGCAAAAAATATTAACAAAGTTCACCAGTTCACCAAATTTAAAGTTAAAAATTATTTCTGCAGCCATGTTCATGTCACAGGAAATTCTTTGAATACTGAACCTATCTCAGGCAATTTTAACTAGTAATAAAACTAGGAAGCAGGTCTTATACTAACATGTGGCACTTCTGTTTTAAAGCTGTGTTGTATGGGTTGTTGAAAAAAATAATTTAAAAAATTAATTTAGCTTAATGACACAAGTACTTGATTATACTGCAGTTTCACTAAAATCCTTCCAGGCTTTATTTAAGTGTTATTAACCTTTACTTAAGTTGCATAAATAAAACACAAAACAAGTTTAATAGTTTATTATTGTTACAATATTGTTACAGTTACTCTAGTTTCTACACTTAAAAATCACATACTGAACATCAGTGAAATATAAAAGCAAGAATATGAAGATATATTTTGAGGACTAATTTTTACACCTCATACATTTCTTTCCTACACATACAGCAAGAAATTCACTACAAATTCATCCCTAAAATGATATGGAGTTTGAAGAGACTAGAGAAACTAATTATGTTACCTCCTAGTGCCCCATGCAAGAATTTTCCCAACAGAACAAGTTCAGCTTCTTGTTTCAGGACTTTTCCTTTCAGCAGGTAATGTAAGTCTATCACAAGTCTTGGGATATCCAGACAAAAATTAATTCTAAATGGAAGTATCTCCTCAAAGAAGTGGAGACTGACAAATTTAGTAGTTTAAATTTACCTGTTATACATCACTCCATGAGGCAGAAGCCAGTATGGTGCATTACACTTAAAAGTAATTAAGAAAAATATTTTTTATTACATATCATATAGAAATAAAATATAATCTTTTTTTCTTGAACCTTAGAGTCTATATCCAGAACTATATTTCAGAATGCTTTCACTCTAGTGAGACTGAATTTCTTGCATGGGTATATATATTTGAACTCTGTACACTAGCAATGTAGATGTTAGTTATGTAATTCAGGTCCATCATAGTGAAAATAGGCAAGGTATCCCCAGAAGCCCAAACTGATGGCCAAGCACTATATACGTGAGCTTATATCATTTTGATATTAGCGGTGATTCTTTGGGCATACCTGTACTGTACAAGCAGAACCTCATTAGAGGTAAGTGATGAATCTCTATTTCATTGCAAAGGACATGGTGAAGAATTGTGGAACTGTTTCTGGGAGTCCTTACAGCCACTCAATTCAAGTGTGTGCTAGTCTGCTGTAAATAACTTGCTTGGGTGAAGCACCACAGCAATATGGACACACTTATTCCAATTTTGTTGACTCTTACCCAGATGGGGAATGAAAGAACATGGCTCAGCATGGATATGAACTTTGCTAGACAAGTACTATCAACAATTCTGTCTGGATGCTCCTCAAGAAGGAAGTCTTAAAGGCACAGGAGCAGGCTGTCCCCATGTGCTGTAAGATAAGCCAGCGAGGAAGAACAGCATGGCTGAACAGGGAACTTTTGCTGAGTCTCTGGGAGAAAAAGAGAGACAAGCCTCATCTTCTATGACCTGGTGACCTGCCTGGTGGTTGAGGGAAAGTCTGTTGATATATTCTAGCTAGACTTCGGCAAAGGCTTTGTGACACGATCTTCCATAGTATTCTCCTGGAGAAGCTGGCAGCCCATTGCTTGGACAGGTACACTCTTTGCAGGGTTAAAAGCTGGCTGGATGTCCAGGCCCAGAGAGTGGTGGTGAACGGAGTGAAATTCAGCTGGCGACCGGTCACCAGTGGTGTTCACCAGACTTCAGTGTTGGGGCATCTCTTTTAACTTCGTCATTGATGATTTGGATGAAGGAATCGAGTGCACCCTCAGTAAGTTTGCAGATGACACCAAGTTGGTGGGAAGTGTCAATCTGCTGGAGGGTAGGAATCCCCTCCATGCAGAGGGACCTGGACAGGTTGGATGGATGGGCAGAGATGGCCCATGGGACAAGGTTCAACATGTATAAGTGCTGGGTCCTGCACTTTGGTCACAAAAACACATGCAATGCTACAGGCTTGGGGGAGAGTGGCTGAAAAGGTGTGCAGAGTAAAAGGATTCAGGGGTGCTGATTGATGCTCGCCTGAACATGAGCCGGCAGTGTGCCCAGTATGCCAACATGTCCAACAGCATCCTGGCTTGTGTCAGGAATAGTGAAGCCAGCAGGACCAGGGTGGTGATTGTCCACTTGTACTCAGCTCTGGTGAGGCCGCACTTCAAGTACTGTGTTCAGCTTTGGGCCCCTCAGTACAAGAAGGACATTGAGGCCCTGGAACATATCCAGAGAAGGGCTACTAAGTTGGTGAAGGTCCTGGAACACAAGTCCTGTGAGGCATGGCTGAGGGAGCTGGGGTTGTTTATTCTGGAGAAGAGGAGGCTCAGGGGACACCTTATTGCTCTCTACAACTACCTTAAAGGAAGTTGAGAGGAGCTGGGAGTTGCCTTCTTCTCACAGATAACTACTGATAGGACCAGAGGGAATTGCCCTCAAGTTGTGCCGGGGTGGTTCAGTTTGGAAATTAGGAGATATTTCGTCTCAGAAAGAGTAATCAGTCATTGGAACAGGTTACCGAGGGAGGTGGTGGAGTCACTGTCCTTGGAGGTGTTTAAGGAAAGGGTAGATGTGCTACTTAGCAACATGCTTTAGTGGGCAATATTGATGATAGGTGGACAATTGGACTAAATGATCTTAGAGGTTTTTTCCAACCTTAATGATTCTATGTATTCATGCAGAGTATACATATATACAAAATATACAATGCAGGACTAGTATCAAACATATCACTGTAAAAAGTCACTTCACACTGAAAATATAGCAGAGCAAAATGCTAAGAGAATTTTGGACAGTAACATTCTCCTTGAGGAGACACATGGCTTCTGATTGTCTTTATTCACTTACAAATGGGAGGAGCTGGTACCTGGTCTATTACATACATCCCATTTACAAATGTGATCTACAGTCTTTATATAGCTTAGAAATAAGTATAACAACAACTGCGCATAAATTTTCTTTTCAGAGTCTGTTTAGAAATCCTTATCACCTGATAGAAAAAATAAATATATTACTTGTGGGTAAGAGAGTTGTCTGACCTGGCAATTAACAAAGAAAATTGGGTCAGATGTGCAGCAAGTAAATTGATTACCTGAATATGACCAGGTGGCATTTGACAGAATAGTGTGTTGTTTTGATGGGAAGCCCAATCTTGTCAACAAGGCTGGAGGAGCTTAAAAGAAAAGAAGAGAATAAATAAAAGTAGAAGTAAAGACTAACAGAGACAATAGGAGGAAATATGCTTAAGAGCACCACTTTTTTTCTCCAATGTTTTTCCTTTGGCATAGAGAAAGTAGAATATATTGTGTAATCCTAATAGATTGGCAGTGGCAAAAAATATATATTGTATGTGGAAAAAAAAAAAAAAAGAAAAAAAAAAAAAAAGCACACGTATTAATGCAAGATTTAAAGCAGCTAAAATCACTTGATGTCAGGGTTCTTCTGGCAGCATTATCTGAGTCACATTGCATGTATGTGGATCTTTTTTCATCTTGCTTTCCTGATTGCATATATTGGTTGAAGGGCGTGGAGGGCATAGGGTGTACCAGAGGAATGAATTAAAATTTGAAGTCTTAATCTTTGTCATTACTATGGAGTTGATTTTGGTGTAGACTCTATGTCTGTCAGGCTTGTCAGGGAAAATGCTTATTCCAATGTCATGAAATATAGTGGGTGCTAAAGTGTTCAATGCATGCTCATAGGAAGTTCTAAAAACACATCTGCATCTGGGAGTCATCTGTGGATTTCATTCTCACAGAAACAGATAAAAATGTTTTCATTTCACAGAGCAAGTGTTATTGGGTGCAGGGTGGGAGGAAGGAAAAGTGACCTTCTTGAGGTTACTGTATCAAACTTAAATTATTTTACTTAAAGCAAATTCAGGACACATACAAAACTCTGAAATGTATACTATTTACTTAGGACAAATTAGGGCCACAATGCTTTGCTCCCATGGTCACTTACTGATTATGGCATCTGGTGCTTTTCCTCCCTATTCTCTTCAAAGACTTCTCCTTTTCCAAATGCTGCTCATTTTGAAAAGCAGCACAGTTGATCCCTAAGAATTTCCAACACACATTTTGAATATTTACTCAAGAGGAAAGGCCAGTAGATAAGGGGAGCAAAAGGATTTCAAATCCTGGAGAAGCCAAGCTCTTCTTCGTTCTTCAGAAGGTACCTCCATGCTGGCACCCAGACTACCTTAGCACCCAAAAAGGCAGCACTGAGCACCAGGATGCATTCCTGACAGGAAGTCTTGGCTGATCTGGTACACACACAGCCAGGAGAAACAACTATTGCTCACAACTATGTGTCTACTTCTGTTGGGCGGAGAGGTAACAACCGGGTGGTTTTTTTTTTGTGTTTTTTTTTTTTTTTTTTTTAATCCTTTTCCATTATGTTTCAGAGATTTGTTTCAGACTAGTAGCCTATGGGCTGGGGAGATGAGAATTCAGACAGATATGGAGCACACAAAAAAGTGTGACAAATTGCAATGACAAGGTTGTGTTAGTAGTTTATGAAGTAGTGAAATGAAATCCTGATCCAGGGAACAGAGACGGTGGTGTGCTATGTACGACAGGCATACAAGTTCAGAAAGAGTGGGGAGGAGGCTGCTAGAGGAGTAAGAGTACTGAGCCAGTAAAATCACCACTGCCATTACTGCCAGCCTGTAACAGACTGCTCATTGACAAATTAAGTCATTTTTCTTTTATCCAATATCAAGAAGTAGAGTGATGCAGTTGGTATTTAAACATCATGAAATACGCTATTAGACACGCACAGCTGGAAGTAAAGAAATACAGTGTTTTGGTCAGAAGCCTTCAAGCCTGCTGGATGAAGCATCAACATTTTACTTACATCTGTGTATGTCTTACAGAACTGGTTTAAACTTAATACTTCAAACTGCAATATCCATGAACTTTGGGGAAAACACTTTTTAAAACTCTGTCTTCACCACCAGCCCATTCTGTTGTTCCACATAATAATCTTGAAAGAATTTATCATAATCCATACAAGAAGATTGGGCCAGAGCCTTCATTTTCTCTTAGCTAATAACCAAAACTATCCTGGTTCTAACCACTATTGTGTCTGAGCATCGTATATGAAGACATTCATAGATTTTATCCTTGCAGCAGGTAAGATGGAGAGATACCATTCCTATTTTATAGATGGGGAACTGAGACACACAGTTGACTAAGAGACTTGCCCAAAAGTTCACTCAGCCTGTGCCTGATTTAAGAATGGGTGTCATGCTTCTTTCAGTGCTCCCTAATCAATACTAATTCTCTCAGATTTCCAGAGTATAATGAAAAAAAAATAGTTATAAGGGCCAATCATCCTGAATCACTAGCACACTCTGCCCAGAAGATGCCCGACAGTAATAATGCAGGCCCCTGCCACTGACTGATATTGATATTCATATTTTCTTTGGCCCAATAATTTTTTCTGTGCTAAGTACTGTATAAACAAAAATAAAAGAAAGATCCCTACCATTAAGTGTACTTTCTTTGTCCTTTGTTGATATCTACTACCCAACTCTTCCAGACTCCTCAAAACAGAAGCCTTCATTTTTTTCTCATGAGCTAATTCCTAAAAGAATAATAGGTTCACTGAATTCCAACCTCTTTAATGTGAAATAAGTTTTCAATATACTTTAAAGAAGTGTACCAGGCCTAACTTCCTGAGCTTTCTCCCTTCACATTTGCTGTATTAATGACTAAATGATCACACTTAACAGATCAACATTTATAGTGTTTAATGTCACCTTACATACATTTTCTCTTCCCAAAAGTAGATGGAATAAGGAATTGATATTCATCTTTTGATAAACTGACATACATATATGTTTCTGTAGAAAAGAAAAAACAAGATAGTAATGCCTCATACTCTTTCATAGCATTTTCATTCTATTTGCTGACTTTCCTTCCACTTCAGATAGTAGAGTAGTCCCTAAAATTGTATGTCTATTTAAAGTTTTGGGGTATTGAAGAATTTTGTTATATCATGTATATGTATATATATATGGCAATATGAAAATCTGTAGAGATAATTTTGTCATCTGAATAAAATGAAGGGTTGTTATCTTATTTATTTATTTATTTATTTATTTGGCATTGAGAATGTAGAATGTATTTTCTCGGCAATCAGAGAGGAGACAGCTGTTTTGTTTCTGGCTTGAAGGAGTGCATGCAGAAAGAACTCTTATCAAAAAGGATACCTGTACATGACAAGTACATTTCCGGGAACACTGTAAAAAGGCCAGATGGTAGTGTGCTTTTTAATGTAGAAGATAAAGGTTCTTACCCTTTATCAATAAATGGAAATAAAAGGAATCAATAAATGGAAATTAAAGACACACACATTCACATTCAAAATCCAGCATAGATGATAAACAGGAAGAATAATTAATTAAACAAACTATTGAGAAAAGTATCAGGTTCCACATCTGCTTATCTTTACCAAACAAGACCAACAGCTTTTTTTTTTCTTTAGAAAAACTTTACTCAAACACAAACTAATATACATAATATAAGGGCAGCTGGGTGGAAATAGATAAACTAAAGATTTTTTCCTGCCGGTTGTAAAATCTCCATTAAAAATATTTTGTACATTTAGCTAACTGAAATATTAACACAGGAAATTAAAGAGCAATCTAGGGTTTCCAGAACATAAATTAATAAATAAATAAATGCCTTTTTGTCTGGCTAATGCTAAAGGTTTCCTTATCCGTAGTCATGATACTAAAACACAGAGATTGGGAGGATTAGCTCAATCCATCATACAATCATCAGCCAAAGCCAATGGTTAGACTTGAAATTAATCCTAACACAGAGAAAGTTAAAATGAATAGATTGCTAACAGGAATGATTATGAATTCATCTAATGTTTCATAATTTCAGAATTTAAGCTAACTGCTGGACATTTACTCAGAGACAAAAAAAAAAAAAAAAAAAAAAAAATTATATTTTCTATTCATGTGGAAGAAGACCATGACATTTTAATTGTGTCAAAATCTTCTAAATGAAATTACCATTAGCAGCTCTTCTAAAATCAGCTCAGGTGCTTATGGTGGATCGAAATTAAATAAATGAGTAAATGTACAGTTTAATGAGTTTACATTTCTGTAGCACAAGACAGAAGAACTTTAAACTAGTCTATAATAAGCTTTGCCTAAGAAAGATAAAGATGCAAAATGCCGTCTGATTGACTCGGCTTTATTGTAAAGCCAACCTAGCCAGTACTGGAGGAAGATAAAGGGGACCAGAAAATGTGAGCAGAAATAGGTCTTAATAGGTCTTGTAGTGGAAGGAGAGTACAGGCTCCTAAACCAACTGTACACATCAAAAATCAGAGTGTACATAGACAAAATTGGGTTAGGACAACATAAATAAAGCCTTTATGTTAATTAAAGGTATTGCTTGAAACAATATTGCAAATGATTCATTATTATAACAAATTTTAAATAGTAATTACTTGCTAAGTATGTAAGTTTATATGAAAATAAGGATTTGTTTTTGCCACATAGGTGAGTATAAATGTGCCCCTATAAATAAGGTTATAACTGCACATTGCTGTCATATTGCTGTTATAAATTTGAAAAGAGGCATTTATACTCACTACTTTATATATCACCTAAAGAAGTTTTCGTACTGCCTGATTTAAAAGTCAAATTTAGTTTTTTTGTTCAGGTTAATCCCTTCTTAAAAAAAAAAAAAAAAAAAAAAAAAGAGAGAGAGAGAGTATAGTTAAAGACATTCTTAATCCTCTTTTAATTTAAAGTATGTCAATTATTAAACCCAAAAAGTCATAGTTAGTTAGTTAGTTTGCGTTTGACTTTAATATGTTCTCCTGATGTTCCTAATGATTAGGAACTGTGAACATCATCTAGACTGAGAAACACTTGGGGTAGCAGTCTTACAAAGTGCAATGTGAAAACAGTCAATTTATTTGAGACTAGGAGAGAGGTATGGTAGAACTGGGCTGGTGATTAGTGTGGGATAAAGTGATAGGGATGCCAAGTTTGATGTACCATTGGCAATTGAATGATGTGTGAAGTTAGAAGAAGATACTGTATAAAATTGATTTGGTTGGACCTGTACTGACATCAGAAGCTTAAATAATTTTGTAGAGTAAAGATTTGCTATTATTTACTTCAGCTCCTTTCCTATGAACCCTCTATCTGCATGTTAGATATGTCACTTCAATAAGTGGTATCTGTTGCATAGATCTTGGACACTGTTGAACAGAAAAAGTGTGTAGGTCTTTCAAGCTTTGTAAAAAGAAGTTTCATCTTTGGCAAAACAGAGGTAAACAAAACTTCTCATTTTTTAGGTTTTATAAGAGTCCTGGAGAACACTATCTCAAGAAAACAACCCTGTGATAAAGTGGTGGGGATTTTTATTTGTTTGGTTGGTTGGTTTGGATCGGTTTGATTAGGTTTTAATCAAGAAATCACTGCTAAAGATGTAGAATCCAAACTTTATTATATTATACAAGAACTCTTTGAAACCATCTTCTTCAAAAAACAAACAAACCTTTACTTTGTAATTTTGGATCCAGACCATAGTAACTATTCTTCTTTTCTTACTTTTGCACTGTATTATTTTGCAATCCTTATTGCCACTATAGAAGAGAAAGCTTGATCTATGGACAGGTTCATTTTTACACAGTTGTGGAACCCTATTCACTGTCTGCTCTGTGTGAAAAAAATAGATTTATCCACAAGAAATTTGTGGTTTCTATGTATTAATCAATGCCTTCATACAATCTAATTTGTTTCAGCTTTCCTCACAACTCAGCAGATAAAACAGTTAACTGTAAAGCAAATTTCACTGCTCAGTTTAAGTTTCCTTATATGTAATGCAGGGAATAAGGCAATTTATTATGAATATAATTTACCTTTTAATGTAGGTGGCCTATATATTCCAGTAAATGTTTACCATTACCCTACTCTAGTTAACCACTAAAACATTGAATAGAAACAGCTCACTGTATACTTTTCATGTAAATGACACTAAAGAACTCTTTTTCACCAGCCTACACAGTACCATAGGTTTTCGATAATAAAAACATGTAATGGATTCTATAAATGTGCCCCTAACATATAAAAGAATATATATTGCCTGAGAAGTTTGGACATACAGAGAAAATATTCTTCTAGAATGTGATCAAATCTTTTAAAATTGGCCCACAGAGACGGAACTAAATTTGCTTACAGTTCCTCCCATGAAACCTCCTAAAAATGCAATAATAACTAAGCTGTGAGACTCTTTTGTTCCCCTCCAGGATTCTTATTATTTCTTCACTGAGTTTTCAAGTCCCTGTATTTTGGACTTGTGGCTTGAGGAGGGAAGAAATTTTGTCAGGATAGGGGCTGTAGAGTGGCAATCAGGTTTGGGGACAAAGGCAAGATTAAGGCAACAAGATGCACCTGAGAAGAACTCAAATTCAGGGATCTCCAGCAGCAACACAATGCCACAACCCTACTACACTCAGAGGCATGTGTACCAGGTGCAGCCATCTGGTGAACCCATCAGCCACATCTGGCAAAGGGCCACAGCACAGCCCTGGGAATGCCTCAGTTTTCAGATGTCTACAGCATAAGACCTGACAGATCTTCTCCTCCTGTGAGATGGTGCAATTTTGTACTTGAGAGATCAATCTTGCACACGATACTAACTGTATTCATTCATTCATTCATTCATTCATTCATTCATTCATTCATTTATGTGTTTTCTGCCCCAGACTTCAGTGGAATCAAAGTTGTGACATTTTCTCATCTGAGGAATTCAAATGGGAGCTCTTAAGTGTACCTATTTTTCCACTGTCCAAGTAAAATGTTCCTTCTTGAAAAACTGGGATTAAATACATCATCAGACAGAGTTGCACATGATAGGAATCCAGAAGAGTGGCAGTCTGTCTGCAGTCTTCTTCCCTCCCTCTTTACTGGCTGAGGCTGCCAAACTCAATAGCCAGTAAAAACAAGACATTAAAATGCTATCACTGGCTTAGAAGTACTATCAAGCCTGTACAGCTCACTTTCTGCACAAGCTCATTTTCCACAGGCAGGAAAATCAAAGAATCCAATAATAATGGAAAAATCATCTGGGAGAAGGGGAGGAAAGGGAGGCACAAAAGAAAAGAATTCCCTCTGCAAGCAAGCAGACAGAAGCTAGAGTCATTTGTAAGTACTTACAGTCCCTTGGTAGAAACACAGTAGATCAGGCCATTTCCTCTCCCTGTGCATGATCAGTTTGGCATTCAGAGATACAAATTTCCATCATTCCAGGAAGAAACCTGAAATAACTTCATCAACAATAATTTTTAAAAGATGAAATAGCTAGAATTCCCCTAATCCCTTTGCTGTCCCTGCCACTTTTTTCAGTCAAAGTACCATCAGAGAAATAACTATTTAGGTTGTGGAACAGTCCACTTCTTTTTTACAAATTACATGAGCGGGTGACTTGAGGCAGAGAGGAAAGAGAAGAAAGTTTGTTAGGTTTCATGTGTCTCACACCTGACAGGAGGGTCATGGAAAGCACAGCAGTTCTGTTGCCTGCCTGAGGTTTCATCTATGCTGCAGCTCCAGACATTTTTAATGGTTAACTCTGGCTGAAGATATGATCTGTAGATATACTTTCCCAGATTATTTTGGAATATATTAAATTTATGGGTGTCCAGCTTGTACATGTTGAGACCTGTGAGATTCTGCTTTCTTCAGAAAAATAATGTCTACAGCTCTGAACCTTACTGTTGTCTTGATGCCCAGAGTGGCAGTTAATTAGATCCTGAAGATAACTATGTGTGTCCTCTAAAAGGCAATGTAGACATAACTCCTACATCTCTTGGGCATGGGTAACGTACCTGCAATTATTTCAATCTTGGTTTTCCAACTGAGAATCAAGAAAGAAACTTGGATCCCCCAAAACTAAAGTTCACCACCTTACAAAGCTCTGATAAGCAGGAAAATACAATACTGAACATTTACTTCCATATTAAGCCATTCATTCTAAAAGAACCATTTTTATATACAAGACTTAGTTAAATAGAATTAAATACAGCCTCTTCTGCAAAGGAACACAGCAAATGTGTAACTACATTTACTACTACTAGTTGAGGAAGGGCAGTAGGGATGGATATGATGTCCAGCTGAAAAAATGTTCTCTGATTCATGAATATAGCTTAGTTTTGTTTCATTTATGTGGCTTTCATCCCCCTATCTAAGCAGATGGTGTATGACAGTGAAATTGTGCGTTCACTTTTAACTACAAATGCATTTCAGTTTCAACGAAGAATTCACTTAAAAAAAAAAAAAAAAGAGAGAGAGAGAGAGAGAAATAATTATATCTTCAAAACATAGTTCATATGACTAAAAGGTTGCTTAATCAGGTATATTGTTGATACAGTATTTTAATCTTTTAAAAGTTTCTGAGAAGAACCTGTTATCATTTCTATTCACGGTACAAGAGCATAAAAAACCACACCTGTGCAGCTACTCAGGGTGAGGTCTGAAGCGAGAAGCACCTGCTTTTAACAGAGGTTTGAGATGGAAATAGGCAATAAAGATCATCCTGAGCTTTAACAGCTTTTAGCCAATCAGAGACTAGGATTTTCTTAGCCCACAATAATAATTATTATTTAAGCATGACAACCTCAAATAATTTTGCTTCCTTGCACTAAATCTATCTTGGATCTTGTGATATAGCAGCTCTTGTATCTGGGTCGTTATTCATTGTTATAAAGTATAATGCCACTGAAGGATTAAGATGATATTAGCAAATGCATTATGAAGTCACAAGTAATCAAGCTTAATATAGAGTGAGATTTGGAAGTAGAAGGTATTCAGACTAAGATGTTAGCACTGTGTTATGGAAATGGTTTAATCTCTGGTTATAAGTAGCTAATATATGCTGAATTTTAACATCAGTGTGCAACTTCGATTAACATCTCCTAAATACATAATCCCCATAGCAATCCCACTAAAAAATGGGAGCTTAATTGTCGCCTTACAGTCTAGTACCTTTCACCTTCACATAATGCTACCATGATGGCTTTTCAAAACAACAAGGAGGAGAAGAAGAAAAAGAGAAGAAAATCAACCAGAAGAATTTGTCGGCAAGACACTTTAACATCCGTTTCAAAAGTCATAGATTACAGTTTAAAATGGAAGTCCCCTTTTGAACAAAGAAGGAAAGGTTATGAGAAAATACATTTTCAAATTATTGATGTATAAAGCCATACCTGATTGCATCTGTCCTATAGCTCCCCCAAATGCACCAATTGGATATTGCTGAAACCTCATGGAAATAAAAGAAAGAGATTTGACTACAGTGATGCTCATTACTGCTTAGAGTGCAGGTTGATGTGTCTCACACGAAATATCTGCTTTTCTCATTCAGCCTACTTTATGGACTGCGTGTCAGATGGGCTGTATGGGTTCTGCTCAGATAACCTTGGAAACATGTAACAATCATGCAAATTATAATTCTAGAAAAAGAAATAAAGTCAATTGACCATTGATTGTTCTTTTCCTTTATCTTACGCTCTCATATAAGCATACAAGTGTAATGATTGTGAACTCAAAGAATTTCCAGTTCAGTGCACTTTATCTTTGCAGGTAATGAAGACGGGCTTTCAGTTTTCGTTGTTTTGTTTGTTTGTTTGTTTATTTGTTTGGCTGTTTTTTTTTAATATTTTTTTTTTTTCCCTCCTAGGGAGGACTTTTTAAACATGGTACATCTGTTATCCCTTTTGTAGCACTGAAGTTTCTGTCTCTTCAGATACTTACTCACTATTACACCAGAGCAGGAAGCAAATGACCAGAAACACCAATACAATAAAACAAAACCTTTAACTTGTCTGGAGCAGTAGTGAAGCATGTGACATGTTCTATTTTATTAATGCAAACAGGTTCATATCCTTATCAGATATTGACAGCAGATTCAGTTCTTTAGTTTACTTGTTGGTCTTAGGGAAAAAAAAAAAAAGAAAAAAAAAAGCAATATAAATTCCCACCCCCAGCTCTACTTCAAGGCCTTTTCAGCAAAAAAAACAAATCATCCCTTTTATTAAATTACCTTTCCTGGAATTCTCAGAAAAATATCCTTTGCTTCCTTCACTCAGTTTTTCAGAGGCAGGGTGCTGACAACACTCAGAAACCTCTTCGTATCTTTACATATTATTTCTTCTTTCTCAATTCTGTGTCAGTATTGATTCCCACACATATTTATCTACATTTTGTTAATTGTAATTTAAAATTGTGTTCTAAAGTGTATACATTTAGACTACAGTAATTTTGAAGGCAAGCAGTTATTTCATTGGGTTGTCACTCCTTCCAGAAATCAAACCCTCCCTGTCATATATAAATAGATTGCTTGATATACATGCAATATCCTGTCGGTGTCATGCACTCTTTTCTTTAATCTGACTGACATAGCACATAATAAAATGCTCACTTCAATATATGTCTGTTGCATTTTGCCTAATTCTGGGCTTAGTTTAATATTAGTCATGAATATTTCCTACAACTGGATATGAATTTGAATATATAAAAGGTACATTTTATGTTCACGCTGCAGCACTTGCTTTTCCCATATATTTTATTGCTTTCTCTGCTTTTGATGAATTAAGTCATCTGAAGAAAAGAAGAATGGG
Source organism: Netta rufina (assembly GCF_964035555.1). Taxonomy (NCBI): domain Eukaryota; kingdom Metazoa; phylum Chordata; class Aves; order Anseriformes; family Anatidae; genus Netta; species Netta rufina. The sequence goes on from NC_140124.1 coordinate 128,267,572, forward strand.
AAGCAACAGGGACTAGACCTGCTATCTTTATCCACAATCCAGGTGTAGTATGTGAGAGAATTGCATTCTTTGCACTTTCTTTTCCATAAGTAACTCACAGCAGTGAGCTGGAGGGAGCCATCCTCTCCAGTGGCCATTGCAAGAGGAAATTCCAGCATATTAAATCTCAGACTTCTTTTCATAAAAAGGTACTTGATCAGGATATATCAGCAATTTTATTCCATATAATTTAAATGGATTGTTTTCCACAGGAGGCAGAGATGGGGTTGACATTTTTTTTATTTTCTGTCCTGTAGCATACCTAAAGCAATATCTTATTCGGGTAAAAGGTTGTTTCTAACCCATGTCCTGGATGCTTAGGTGTTTTTCTGTTTAGGAGGTTGATGTGTGGAGGTTTTTTGTTGTTTGTTTGTTTGCCTTTATGTTTTGTTTTAATAAGTGGAAATTGCTGTAATGAACAGAAAAATATTGTGACTTTTTCAGTATTCTTGCAAAGGAACGTTCCTAAACATTGTGACAACAATTTCACAGAGATAGTACCTATATATATTAGTCTACTTCTCATACACATGTAATTGGAAAGCCTCTTTCAAGAATCTGTAAAGCACTGCTGAAACTTTTGCTTTTTCCTCTCTCTACCCTATCTTCTTATATTTAGTGCCAGCAGCAGACAATAGGTGAATAGCTCTTTTTAAATATATATGAGCTCTATTCCATAAGAATATACAGAACTTGATCAACAGGAGTAATCTAACACTTCCCTGCTGTTTTTTTAGATAACTTGTACCGTCAAATCTTCCTGACTGACTTTCAACAACTGCCCTAGCACTTCGGTTGGTGGTATTAACTATTCTCTTTGAACATCTGCTCTCAGTTTAATCATTCTATTGAACAGATACAGACAGTCATTTTGGCCCGGCTTTCTAGTTGTTTGCTGGAGACACGCATTCAGATTTCTTTTGGGAGGATTCAGCTCTGGATGACTACTGAGGAAATCTTCTTAATTCTGACATACCTGGGACAGTAATTATTTTTATTTCAATTGGAGAGTTGTTGAGGATTTTGAAGATGTTCATCTATGTTTTCAGTCTCTGAAAACAAGAATGCATTCAACTATAATGAAATACATCACTATGAATATATAATTTTTGAACCATATTTTTACTTCTATTTTTTAACTAGATGCTTATACATCTAACATTATAGTTGAGAAGAAAGAATTAAGCAGCATGTTCAGAGACACATCTTTATTATTTTGTGACACTTACATTTTAAGACTATTAAGTCATCTGGAACACACTAACTGGGGTGTATTTAGCTTCATTCTATTTAAAGACTGGGAAATTAATGTTATAAAAGGGAACTGAATCAATGGATGAAATTTCTCTGCTTCAGTGAGCCAAAATAGTCAGAACAGTCAAAAGTACTAAGGCATTTCTGACTTGCTATCCCACCTTCACATAACTTGTTGCTTTTAGAAAGTCTATGTCACCATTTGTTAATAGATATTTTTTCACAATGCCTGAAACAGAATAGAGTTTCATATTTTCTTTTGAAACTGACTGTATTCCCCTTGTTTTACTTGTCATGCAGAAGTACACTCTGTTCTGCCTACATATTGGGTGACCTTGCCACCCTATAGATAGAAATGATGAAAAAAATGAACCACTGCCTAAAACAGATTAGATGCCAAACCTAGTTAGATCTTGCCTAATCCTATAAAAGTATGTCAGTTAGGGGCTAACTTGACCTAAGGAAGAAAAGATCTAAAAAAACACTGTCCTAGCTGATTACATATTCATCTTGATTATGCTCCAGCCATTGCTTTATTGCAACAAAGAAAGTGTGCTCATGCAAATTTAGCCCATTTGCCATCTCCCTATGTAAGGCATCCACACTGCATGTTAAAATGTATTTTTATACAACAGTGCAACCAACCTAGAGTGGATTAATTGCCTAAACAACACACTGAAATCCAAACAGAAATTACTTCCCAGTTAGACAAGGCTTTTGTAATAGTGTCCCACATTGTTCTTGCTGAGTGATTCTGACATGCTTGAGAAGTTTTATGGCACTAATGACACTATTGCAATTGTTCTGCAAATCCTGAGTTACTTTTTTGCTATTGTCTTAATAGCAATGTCTTTTTTTATATATATAATTGTTGTCAACATGTATCTGTCAAGATAATTAAATAATTTTTAGATCAGTCTTTCCTTCTTTCTTTTAGAAAAAGACAAATGATCAAAAGTGTGCACTGTAAAAAAAAAAAAAAAAAAAAAAAGAGAGAGAGAGAGAGAAAGAAAGTAAGAACCTTTGAAGAAAGGTTTCTCTCTCTAGCAGTAGAACACGTTGGACGTTACATGCTGGATTCAGTATTATTTTGGTGAATACTATAACAGTCAAATTAGCTAACCCAAAGGGAATGAAAAAGGTGTTTAGAACTAGTGACAGTACTTCAAAAAATGAGGCTGGGTCAAGCACTATATGAGCACTAAAGTGAGTATGGAGTATAATAAAGCAACTTGTTTTTTTGAATAGCTGGGCACAGTATAGGTAAGCCTATTGTTCCCCAAAGGCTGCTTGCAGTTACTGTTAACGCACTTCTGTGCTTTTACCAGAGCCTTCAGTAGCTGTGACAGTGCTTGCAAATGTGATGCTCATGACAAGTCTGTCTGCTTCTAAAGCATGTGAAGAAAGCTGAACACTTTTAATAATACTAATGGAGAGATTATCTTTAGCTTCTGATTTTTTTTCCTTTTGAAAATAAAAGTGGGAGGTTTGTTTTAACACTCTGCCCTTTTCAGAAAGGTTGTAAGAAGCAATTGAGCCCCCTCTGCAAAAAGCCTCCCTTTTCAAGTTTTCCACTTAATTAGAATACCACATTTTAGCTTGCTAGAACTGAGTTCTTCACCACTACCTTTTAGAAAAATAATAATAATAAAAAAATAATAGCAGCAATCCTCTGTCAGTATAAAAGTGTTTCTGCTAGTTTGTATGCACAAAAGGATAATTATATACTTTTAAAGTCCCCATTAAAGAACCAAAAACAGTTCTACAGCTTCCTTATTAAAGATATCTGAATACTACAGATAACATTAAAGGCTACAATAGTAGCCAATTAGACTGCATTAATATGCAAATTCCTGCTAAAAAGAATGTGTAAAATGTTTTGAGAATATTTAGGAGTGTAAAAGAAAGACTGGACTCACAGGCTAAAATGATGCTTTTATTCACATACAGATACACGTGTATATTGCCTCTTAAGTACTAACAGTCAATTTTGCTGTTAAATGAAAAAAAAAAAAAAAAAAAAAAAAAAGTGTAATTAAGATCTTCCAATTGCCTTTTTTTTTTTTTTTTTTTTTTAGGAATTATTCTGAACAAAAAAAGATTTAATTAATATTCCAAAATTGGAAAGATTTCACAGAGATTCAGCAGATATGTTATGGATCACAGTTTCCAGACATGTCCTAATGTTTTGGTAGACCACTATTTTGTAAAATGCATAACAGAACATGATTACCCCCTCCCTTCTATATAATACAGGTCAATTTGCACTTGCTCTCCCCTGTATTTTGCATTTCTCTACAGTGTTGTAACCTTTATGTACCTTCTGTTTAACTAACTATTCAAAATTTTAATCAAATTTCATCCAGTCTATCAGATGTAAAAACAAAATTTCCACTTCACTTCTGTAATATGTTGGTAAATGAAAGATAGGGTTATTAAACATTTTGTATAGGCTCGTATTAAATATTGAACACCATGTCTGTGTGTATGTGTGTGTGTGCATGTCTGTGTCCTTATGTTTATGTTGTTTCTGTGCTTTGCCACAGAGTTCAGTATGCCCATCTTTAAAACTGAGACACACTGGGCTCTGTGCTATACTCTGCAATGTACAACCCAGCACGACTTATCACACAGTGACAGCTAATATTTAAAAAACACATGCGTATTTTGAGGTTTGATAACTGCTATCAATCTCGATAATGGGTATAGAAACCAAAATTCTGACAGATACCTTGTGAAAGGAACATCCACAGTGAGCAGCTAATGCTAAAGAAAATGAATAAGAGAGGCAGATAGTTCATATATCTAATTAAAGATAAAACAAATAAACAATACAGGAAACGCAATTAAAAATACCTACTGAGGTATGCAAATTCAGAAAATCTGTAAGCCTACCAAGGCTACCCAGCTGATTTTAATTGGACATTTTGTTATTGAAGGTTTGTGGTCTTTCCTTATGGATTTTTATTTTTATTTTATTTTTATGGTTATATTTTCAGGACTCCCAGTGCACCTTACTTTCAAAGATGCTGCCAATAAAGAATAGAGTAAAATGTGTAAATGCAGGGCTTTGATACCTCAAAAAGGCACTCTTAAGAGAGAGTTAATCAAGTTAGAGTGACCTCCAAAAGCAAAAATTGCAGCACAAAGCATAATGGGTAATGCTATGTAAATTGCCATGTATGCAATTGGGATGTTATTATAGCTAGACCAAAAGGTGCTAGCTAATGACCTCTACATTTGATCTCTGGTTTTCCTAGGGGCTGACAATGTCTCTGGCTGAGACAATAGCCACAGCACGCTGATGAGTATGGAGAAGGGTAGGACACCTGTCTACAGTTGCTCTTGAAGCCTCAGTGGACCAGATCTAGGTGCTGCTAACTGACAGTTGATGCTACACAGTCATCCCTTAAATCAGTGGCACAACAAACAAAATGGCTATATTATTATTAGTATTATTCCAAATTGCTTAAGATTATTTAAGAATCTATATTCTCTTCCTATCTACATTTATTTTTCAGAATGAATATGTGTTTACATAACATGCAATTTGAGAAAAAAAATATATATATATATTTGCTGCTTTACAATTTTTATTCCAGATAATTTGTTTTAACCACCAATTAATCCAAATAATTTGATGTTCTTTTACATTGAAACAACTCTTCCAGAACTGAGTTCCTCTGCAGTTCTTTTGCAGATTATACATTTTTTTAAGAAAGGAAAAGGGAAAATATATATTTTCATTTGACATTCTTTGTAAAATGTGCTAGATAGATTTTTCTAGAATAAGTTAAATCAATAAATTCTAAGGTACTTCCTATTTGATGGATATCTTTAGACAAAGGCAAGTTTATACTGTTGATATTCTTTCAATACTGTACCTTGATGAAGTTCAAATTTACTATCTACCACTTCTTCTGCAAGATGTCCTTGATTTCCCACTGAAGACTTTTCTTTAACCACATTAAATATTTTACTATTCTCTTACCTCATTATTTTCAGTTTGGCTTTACAGACAAAAATAATTGCTACAAACACAAATATATGTATATATATATATATAATATTTTCAAATGAATAAGAGATAGTAGAAATTAAAGAGTATCTTTAATTTGATTTAGAAGAATATTTTATCAAAGAAACTTGCTATCATAATTACAAATTTTGTACTTAGGTTGCAATAACAGTTTGTTATGCATTTTTACATGGATATTCCCTTTGAGGAAAAATGCAACAGTCCCATTCTGCTCACATTTAAAGAAATTGCCTCAAAAAGGAACATGATTTGATCTTGTAAGGTGTAATATAGGTGAAGGATTTCATTTTTAGTCTCTGTGTTGACTTATATTATGTATGCAAGCCTGGATTTATTTTATATCTCACTATTGGTTTAGCTCATGACAAAATGAATTAAACAACGAATAGGTTACAGATATTTCCCTTGGGATGAGGGTACTTGATCTTTTTCTCTATTTTCCACATAATATTGAAATCAACATCTCATGAAACTAATGATAAATGTATTGTTTTCTTCATTATTTTTGTTTTTCAAGAAATGCAGTGTGTAGAAAAGTAGTGTAAAAAATGTACACTTTTTAATTAAAGACATTCACACATTCAAATTTTACCTAAGTCATTTTTACCACATTTTAGGGAATATAACACATATGTATTTGTGTAGCCCTGATAATCCTCCTACACACAGTCAGAGAGAGACTGTAACAAAGGAATAGCAATACAAAACAGAGAACAATTCTGCTTGATTTTCCATTGCAGTCATTTTATCAGGGACAGGGAATATTTTACAGTCGTGCGCAGATGAAGGTTGCATGCATTCCCCAGCATTAAATTGTGGTAGAAAATGAAAAACCTAATAGCATTTTGATGTATTCCAGTTAGGTTTTCCATTAAGAGAAAAAGGTGATATGTTCACACCATTTGTCAGGAAAAGAAGAAATGAAGAAAATGTTGACAATTTCATTACACTCTGGTTATGGGGTGATCTGAACTTACCTATTACAAGATAAAAAAAAAAAGAAAAAAAAATATTCAAGATATTATTAGTTGAAAACGTTACTGTTTATAGTTACTTTAACTTCTTCTGCTACAACTGTACAGTTGATACGACAATATGAACTGAAGATTTTAAAAGAGAGATTTCATACCATTCATAGCATTGCTAAAAAAATAAAAATAAAAAAATAAAAATGTATTCATGTGAACAACAAAGTATCAAACCAGTCCCACACTGTTAAGGAGTTCTCTGATACATCCTGTCCTTAAAAGATGCAATAGGTAGTATAAACAATGTTTCTAAGTCTACTGATCTTTCATTCAGCTCTGTATTTATCCAGGAAATATTTGCCTTTTCCCTTCCCTTCCCTTCCCTTCCCTTCCCTTCCCTTCCCTTCCCTTCCCTTCCCTTCCCTTTTTCTTATTTATTTATTTTTATTGACTGTAGGTTTCCCAGCTTTTCTGCTGAGAATATTTGCCTGGAGGAAAAAGTAGTTGGACATTTCATATCATATCAAAGTCAAGGAACTAAATGTGTATTTAAATGGTGCAGAGGAGTTAAGCTGTAGGTTCAATCTGCTCAACTGGAAAAGCTGTGTTGTACAATGTACCTTTAATTAAGTTTTATTATTGTTTCCACAGGGCTTCTTATTACAACTAATAAAATTAAGAACAGATATTTGGGTGGAGAGGTGATTATAGCTGTTCTCGGTGGGATTTCTATAATTATATACCAGTATTTGCTCTATAAGAAAATATATTTGGGAGACCAGAATGTAAGGAGGAGATCAGCACAATGCTGATTCATTTCTGCCCTGCAACATACAAAAAGAAGCCTCATAAAATAGTAAAAAAGAAAAAAAAGAAGTGATACATTGCTGAATTATTTTTAACTTCTGATTTCACCTGTCATCAGTCTAAAATGTGCTCGAGGATTTGTGGAATTCTGCACTAGAAAAAGTCTGAACAGAACACTACCAATTTTATTCTTAAATATGCTGCTCTGCTCTTGTCCTGAAGCATATATATACATATATATGTACACAGAGAGAGAGAGATGGAGGCAGTGAGCCTCCTGGTCCAGAGGTTTCACATCTGCTTCCATGCTGTGGACTTGTACTAGAACATGGACTTTCCTTAAGAAATATTGTGAGAATATTCTTAGTGTAGAAAGCAGAACCTTGCAAAATGCCACACACTTCAGTCCACTCATTAAGGAGAAAAAAAAAAAAAAAAAAAAAAAGCAGAAAAAGAGGTGTTCATATAGCTCTTCTCAGAAGCCTACATAATGATTCTGTATATTCTACTTCCAGTTAAGCATGTCTTTTCTGTCCCATTCATGCCTTTCTCTGAAAACAAATTCATAAAATCATAGAAATATTAGGGCTGGAAAAGACATCCAAGATCATCTGGTCCAACTATCACCCTACTGCAAATGTCACCTACTAAACCAGGTCCCTATGTACTAAGTCCTTAAACACCCCCAGGGACAGTGACTCCACTACCTCTTAGCGCAACTCATTCCAGTGTTTAAGTACTCTTTCTAAGAAATTTGCCAAACTGTACCTCCCCTGGCACAACTTAAGGCCATTCCCTCTAGTCCTATCAGTAGTTATCTGTGAGAAGAAGGCAACTCCCAGCTCCTCTCAACTTCCTTTAAGGTAGTTGTAGAGAGCAATAAGGTGTCCCCTGAGCCTCCTCTTCTCCAGAATAAACAACCCCAGCTCCCTCAGCCATGCCTCACAGGACTTGTGTTCCAGGACCTTCACCAACTTAGTAGCCCTTCTCTGGATATGTTCCAGGGCCTCAATGTCCTTCTTGTACTGAGGGGCCCAAAGCTGAACACAGTACTTGAAGTGCGGCCTCACCAGAGCTGAGTACAAGTGGACAATCACCGCCCTGGTCCTGCTGGCTTCACTATTCCTGACACAAGCCAGGATGCTGTTGGACATGTTGGCATACTGGGCACACTGCCGGCTCATGTTCAGGCGAGCATCAATCAGCACCCCCGAATCCTTTTACTCTGCACACCTTTTCAGCCACTCTCCCCCAAGCCTGTAGCATTGCATGTGTTTTTGTGACCAAAGTGCAGGACCCAGCACTTATACATGTTGAACCTTGTCCCATGGGCCATCTCTGCCCATCCATCCAACCTGTCCAGGTCCCTCTGCATGGAGGGGATTCCTACCCTCCAGCAGATTGACACTTCCCACCAACTTGGCGTCATCTGCAAACTTACTGAGGGTGCACTCGATTCCTTCATCCAAATTATCAATGACGAAGTTAAAAGAGATGCCCCAACACTGAAGTCTGGTGAACACCACTGGTGACCGGTCGCCAGCTGAATTTCACTCCGTTCACCACCACTCTCTGGGCCTGGACATCCAGCCAGCTTTTAACCCTGCAAAGAGTGTACCTGTCCAAGCAATGGGCTGCCAGCTTCTCCAGGAGAATACTATGGAAGATCGTGTCACAAAGCCTTTGCCGAAGTCTAGCTAGAATATATCAACAGACTTTCCCTCAACCACCAGGCAGGTCACCAGGTCATAGAAGATGAGGCTTGTCAAGCAGGACTTGGCTTTCATGAACCTATGCTGACTGAGCCTGATTCCACCAGTTCTTCCTGCATATGCTGTGTGACTGCATTCAAGATGGCCTGTTCCTCTACCTTCCCTGGCACCAAAGTCAGGCTGACAGGCCTGTAGTTCCCCAGGTCCTCCTTACTACTCTTCTTACAGATGGGCACCACATTAGGAAGTCACCATTTACCTGGGACCTCTCCAGATGACCATGGTGACTAACAGATGACGGAAAGCTGCCCAGCAATCATATCCACCAACTCGCTCAGCACCCTTGGGTGGCCCCATGGACTTGTGATAGTCCAGATGGAGCAGTAGGTTTCCACTGTTTCCACCTGAACTGTGGGGATTTTCTTCTGCTCCTTGTCTCGGACTTCCAGGCTGGGAGGCTGAGTACCCTGAGGAAAAGTGGTCTGACTAGTAAAGACAGATGTAATAAAGGCATTAAGAACCTCAGTACTTATCCTCAGTAGTCATGTTCCCTCTGCATCCAGAAAAGGATGGAGATTCTCCTTGGCCCTCCTCTTCCTGTTAATATATTTGTAAAAGCATTTTTTGTTATCCTTTTAGTGGCCAGGTTGAGCTCATACTGGGCTTTGGCCTTCCTGATTTTTTCTCTACATATGCTGAGAACTTCATTGTACTCTCCCTGTCCCTTTTTCCATCAAACATAAGCTCTATTTTTCTCCATTTGAGAACATTTCAGACATATTTTTGAAGCTCTACATTTAAAAAAGTGTGAGTTTCTCATACTCAGTTTGCTATTTGTTTTCTTTTGAATGTAAGCATACAAAATTCAGTGTAGTTACTTCTTTTTTCATAGTTGTTTATGTGAATAATCAGTACATTGACTTTGCTAGTTATGCGTAGATGACTTTGTCTAAATTCTGCAGAAGTCAGTGATGAGTGGAAGGACCCCATTTGATATCTTTTGGCTTTGTATCAAGTTCTGGTAGGAGTTAAATATCTCTGTATGTTAAGCAGAATATATGAAAATTGTATGTCTACTTGTTTCTTCTGTTCTTATGCACACTGTTGAGCAAAGTTGAGGTGTAGCTACACCCCAAGCATTTATTCTTATGGTGTAGGTTTTATTTTGTTTTATTTTATTCTATTTTATTTTATTTTATTTTATTTTATTTTATTTTATTTTATTTTATTTTATTTTATTTTATTTTATTTTATTTTATTATTTTATTTTATAATTTTATTTTATTTTATTTTATTTCAGAATAATGTTATCCACAATGGAGCATTTGATGAGATAAAATGACTGACAAAAAATTACTGATAAAATTATTCACCTCTAGTATTTACATTTTCTAATCATTTATTGCTTAATGGATATGATTATACCTGGCCATAGCTCAGGAAATATACATGTATGTACGTAGCAAACTGAAAACAAGAAAAAATAATGCTGCCCAGTGACTATCCCTCTGTGGTTTGACAAGAGAATGGGAAGGAGAGCTGTATCTGAAAGATATGGACCTAGATGCAGGCATACTATAACAAAGAAACGATGGAAAGCACTTGTCATATCATGCTATTAATCCCTAAAGCATTAAATATAGGTTGCTAAAGCAGACAGCAAAAATCTGCATTACTAAAATCTTTCCTGCATTTCTACAGATGTAGGTGGAACCTGTTGGAACAGTCATTGCATAATAAAACAGATATGATTAATAATGCAAGAAAATCATTTACAGGTAACTCCTCAGACATATACACATTGACATTCAGTCTCTCTGTGTAAAGATTGTGAGTCCTTGGAAAAACAAAAATTAAAAAAAAAAAGAAGTGGTCTTTTAATTTTTAATTTATTTTTTTTTTAGGCCAGAAATGATACAGCAAGGACTTCCAAAAACCAGTGTTTCTGTCTTCATAGCATCAGTCTTTGTATTATTTAAAACAAACAAACAAAAAACACATAGTTACAGTTAACTCAAAGTTAGGCAAGTTACTATTAAAACGTCTGTCACAAAACAATAATCTTACAAGTTTTCATTCGTAAAGGAATCCTCTAAGATAACACTAACAAAAATCAAATAAATAAATTTGCAATAAGGAATTAGAAAAATTACAGAATTAGTAAAATTACAGAATTACCAATGTTAATGTTGCATGGGCAATTTCTGTCTCCCATCTTGCCCTTCTCATGAATGTACGTGTTACAATACAGTCTTTAATTGCCTCACATACTTTGTTTTTTACAGACTCTTGGCCTTATTCTTAGATGAGGATTGACCAAGCTTTAGGGATGAATCAACTTACTTATATTGTACTACACAGGTATAGTGGATTTTCTGAGTGTAAAAAAATTGAGCTTTTAAAATTTGAATCTGTTTGCCCTGGTTTTATTTTCAGCAATGCTAAGGTTTTTGTTTGTTTGTTTGTTTTTCTGAACGTTTAATATAAATTGAATGCTAAGTTAGACATTTGGTAAATATCCCATAGAGTTAAAGTTTGGCATAGTTCTGTCTAACTGAAAATAGCACATTGTTATGGCATCTTTTTTTCTTTCTCATCCCTATCACAGACCCTTGTGCTAGATCTTCCACATATTCCGACTATGCTCTAAGTGTGAGACCTCTTTTTTCTGTGCCAATACTAAAAGGTGGCTTTTTAAGAAAGTGCAGATTAGCCTGTACGTTGATGAAATGATTATGTTGCCTGTAATTTCCCCACCTTCTATTCATGATTTTGGCTGTCCTTACTCTCTGCTGAGGCCCAGTAGGTATGCCTTTTGAAGGAGTGTTTGCATGTCCTCTCTTGGAAGACACTCAGAAAAACAGCCTTGCGACAACTACATCAGTGTTTAAGAAATAAATTAGTATAATTTAACCTGCCTCTTATTAGATTTGACAGCTGAAATTAAAGCACAGAAGTGATCCTCAATGATATTACTGGAACTATCACCCTGAAAGCTATTTTTTTTTTGGTATGTCCTTTTAATTTTTCCCTTGTTTTAGTTTTTCCCTCTTTCTTATTCTTAATATTTGGCATTTCAAAAAATGCTAAATTTTATTTATTTATTTTTTTAATAAGTTAAAGCATTCTTGACATTCTTTCTTTACTCTGTTAGTCCTCCTGTAATGAAACTTTCCACTGTCTGTGATGGGGTGGTATTCCACTATAGGATCTCACTATGCCTATCCTAAATGCATCTGGCTACATCATAAAGAAAAAACAGCTAATGGATACCATTTCTTTTTGCTCTTTTGAGACAAGCAGGACAGTTGCCACTGTTTCCTACTTCTGAGCTTGTTCTTCATCTTTCTTTGTGAGTGAATGCTATGCTAAGGAATTTACACTGTGCTGTACTCTAAAAGTCTAAAAGTCTAAAAGACATTTGCAACACTGCTGCTGAGCCTTCTGATACATGAACTGGATAAGTGTCTGATAATTCTGTGGTATTTCACTAGACAGTTAAGTAGGCAAAGCAGTAGAAAACAGTCTTCTTTTTACTAGTATGTTTTAATTTCTCAAAGAGAGAGTGCTAAGCCAGGACATACCTTAGTATGTTATGTATATTCATACAGTATGAAGACCAAGGATCCAGTTTAGGATCTAGGTCTATATATGAATTTTGTCAGAGATCAGTCAGTGAAATCCATCGTAATGTTTCAGGTTTATTCTTACATCTGTTGACGTTTATGAATGTTTTAGAAACATCACATTTTTTTCAGTCTGCATCCCAAAGAGCTTGTTAAAAAAATTTCCCTGGACAGATACCTTAATCAGAAAAATAAGCATGTTTTGTCTGCTAATGCAAGGAATATAAATAGAAAATAGATACAAGTGAAGAAATTTCATCTCTACAAAACTTCAGATAAGAGTAAAACAGGAAATCTCTTCCTCACTCTGTATTTCCCTTCACTCTTACAAATACATGGCAAAGCAAATTTCATCTATGTATATTTTAAGACTCTGCATGGTAATCTGAAAAACATTCACCCACTTAACTTTTATTTATGAAAAATGTCTTTGTGGTGTCTTAATGCTTCTTTTTAGGGAAGCTTTTGGATTATTAGCTCACACTTAGTGTTCTCTTTGCCATGTACACCTCAGCATCAAATAATCAGACTTTATTCTTGAACACTCTGAATTGCCTTTAGCACTTCACTTCAGCAGGCAAACCGACTCATGCTGACAGGAAACAATATGAGGCTTTCCCCGAAGGGACCATCCCATAATATCAATACAAGTATGTAGTCATTAGCCAGTCAGGGAACATCTAACAATTGCATTAGTCAAAGCACTTTACAACATTTAGTTTTGTGGAGAATTTGAGATTACAGCTCTGAAGGTATGCTGAGAATAAATACCAAGCAAAAGAAGCCCGTTTTGTTGCAAACAATGTTAATTTCAGGAAAATCATGTTATCTAACAAGTTAGACATATTTTTAGAACTTCTTACATACATTTGTTTCTTAATATATATATATAATCAGCATAGTTTTATTTTTCTTAATTATAAGATAAAAATTGATTCTTAATGATAGAGGAATAGAACCTGAGGAGGGATGGATAAAACTATTTGCATAAAAATGGATCAAGTGTAACAGAGCTTCACAAACATTACTTTGCAGTAAGAATACTCATTTCTATTCTGAAAACTCAGAGAGTTAATAAAGGACAATGTTCTTATACAAAAAAAAATCCAAGAATATTTATGTATAGACACATTAATATTTAAATCTCAATAGCAGAATCTATTATTAAGCATTTCTACTCTTTCTGATAGAAGGCCTTAAAGGCTTCGTGCCATTGTGAAAAAGGATATCATGATCTCAGACCTTCGTTTGGTTTATAGCAAAATAATATAGCAATTATAGCACCTTGGCATGAAGCCACATACCCTTAGGAGCTTTAACCATCACAAAATGTTACAGTATTTCTTGCCGACACCTCTGAATCTCTTCTTTGCAATATACATCAATGCCCCAGGTTGCTGAACCAAGGATAAGCTCTCACTCCTGATACCTTGGTATACAACGTAGTGAGCACTTTTTAAAGCTCAGGATGAGACATGGTTGAGAGTAGACAAAAAGAATTTCTCTGAGGGAAAAAAAAAATACACACACACACGTATATAATAATATTTATATATATTATTATATTTTACTATAATACATATTTCACTGGAGTCAGTCCCAGGCTGTGGAAATAATCACCAAGGGACAAAAAGATCATCATAGACCCCTCTGTATTCTACACCAAATACAGGAAATTATTGAAAATATGTAAATATTTGACTTTCCTTTCCCTAACATAGTGGACTTAACTAAAAGGGAAGATACTCTATCCTTATGAGGTTCCACTTAGAGTACTGTGTACTGCTGTGGGGCTCCCAGCACAAGAAGGATGTAGATCTATTAGAACAGGTCCAGAGGAGGTCTATGAAGTTGATCAAAGGGCTGGAGCACCTATCCTATGAAGAAAGGCTGAGAGTTGGTGTTGCTCAGCCTGGAGAAGAGAAGGGTCCAGGAAGGCCTTCCAGTACCTGTAGGGGGTCTATAAGAAAGAAGGAGAGCACTACACTTTTTGTCAGAGAGTGTAGGACAAGCAGTAATGGCTTGAGACTGGATTTAGATTAAACATTAGGAAGAAATTCATTATGAGGGTGGTGAGGCAATGGAACAGGTTGCCCAGAGAAGCCGTGGATGCCCCTTGAGTGAACAAGACCAGGTTGGATGGGTCTTTGGGCAACCTGGTGTAGTGGGTGGCATCCCTTCCCAAGGCAGGAGGGTTGGAACTGGATGATCTTTAAAGTCCCTTACAACCCAAACCATTTTTATGATTTCATTATTTCTCTCTAAAACCCGAACAAAAAATAATACTCCACTTCAGATACAGGTGTCAAAGGCATGCCAGCATCAGAAGTGACATTGTCTGTTGAAAGCTTCTCAGGTATTTCCTAATAAAGGTGGCAAGATCTTAAACTGTTTATACTCAGTAGAGAGCAACAAGTCCCATACAAATTACTCCTTACAAGTAAAGATCTAAGTATGCTCCTCAACTTTTCACTAAGGTAGTCTAAGACATAACACATAAGCCATGTGGAAACCCTGATGCTCGCTCTAGTAGATGTTCCCATGAAATCACAATAGGATGTTTTCAGCATCTACTCAAAATACACAAAAAAAATAAGACTGAAAAATAAATTATTAAACAGCAAAGTGCTGAAGGGACTTCGATATACACAGCAGGAACAAAATGCCTAGCATTACTTCATTGCTAGATGCTACATTCAGGTTTTGCCAGGAACAGCTTACCACTACGATACTTAATTTTGGAAATACCTGTTGACTCTCCAGTGTTGCTGTTATCTTTTGACTATCTAAAAGCTCCCAAAGTCATTTGATCAACCAATGACCATTTAAGCTGGTGAGGAAGCTGGTGATAAAACCACTGCTGGGTGAACTGAAAAGCATTTTCAGGTTCAGCTAGAAGTTCACATTCTGATTTAAACATAATGGAGACAATGTAGATCCATGCATTACATGGGAAGTAAAGTTTCACTCCAGCATTTTGTGTGTTTCCAGGTAAGCTGGAAAAATCTTTGAACTACAAGAACAATAGCTCTGGAAATGATTTTTTTTTTCTTCAGTTCCATATCAAACTTCTATTATGGCACTGAGTCCTTTCATACAGTAGCATACATATTATTCTCTTCCCCTCTTTCCTCTTCAGTAAGGACAACATAAATAACTCAGCGGTTAATGATGATGCATTTCCAGTATTCAGGTTTTTTTCTATTCTCAGATAAACAGGAAAGTATTGTTAAACACTGCCTAAGTGGAAAAAGTTGTTTCTAGAATTAGAAAATTTTGATTTTATCATTTTGTTTCTATTTCTGCATGGCACCAAGGGGAAAAATAATAATAATAAGGAAAAATAAATTAGAAAAAAATATGATTCATCAAGTAGTAGAAATGGTTCTGTTTGAATTATTTCAGATGATCTACCATTTTATCAGTTCTGTCTATTAATTGTGCTGTTAGTGCTAGTTCAGTGCTACAGACATCTACAAATGAGGTGTTCCTTCTATATTTCATTTCTGCTTGTGCTGCAACAAAATATTTTAGGAACATGAAATATAAATTTCAGCAATAACTCTGTAGGAGAATATTGACTTGAGCTCGCACATTTATGAAAGGGCTAATTTCAATAATTTGGTAACCTTTAGAAAATTTTAGAAATACCTCACAAGCCATTAGAAAAAAAGATGGATTATATTATTAAAAACAAAGAAACAGCACACTCCCCTTCAAAAATAAAAGGGGAAAAAAAGAAACAAAAACCTAAAATCTTTTCCAGCTCCTCCATTTAACACTGAGGAGTAAAACAGTCTCCATCAGCATACGAGCGTACTGTCAATATTTGGCCTAATATTAAACTGCCCTTTGGTTGTTCTGTTGATTCTTATTTGTTGGTTTTGTTTTATTTTTACTGGGGAGGGATGAATGAGATGGGAGAACTTTGATATTCAGGATATCTCATTTTTATCTTGATTTGCCAGTCTTCAACTCTATTTGTGCTACTTTCTGTGGCCTTCTATCTTTTGTATTTCTTATTTTCTGTCTCATCTTATAAGGTGTGAATTCATCCATTTTGATGATAAGAATGTTGACTGATATTCAGCTGAATATTGCATAAAGAATTCTTTCAATTTATGTTTTGAATTATTTGAAATTTTCTTCCAAAAGAAAAAAAAATATGTTTATTTCTATGCTTTCTTATTAAAAAGATTAAATAATATGCTAATTAAAAATAAAAAATTCTTGTTTAAATATCTTGTAAAACCTTGTTCCTGTATCTGTCATTCACATACATAGATCCTGACTAAATAAATAAATAAATAAATAAATAAATAAAATCAATATATAATGTTTGTTAAAGAATACTGAAATTCATCAATAATCTGTAAGTTTATGTCCAGAATGAGTAGACTGAATGTAGTAGACTATGATGAAGACACATTTATGTTCTGCTCCAAACTGCTCTATTTCTTAAAACTTGCAACATAAAACTAAGCTACCAATCTCTCCAGAATATGCCTACTTTACCTTCATAGTGAAATGTGAGAAAACAACTGCTGAGATCAGATGATCCTGACCTGTGGATTATTTTTTTTCCCTTCTCTAGGGCAATTCAAGAGAAATAAATGAAAGTCTTTTTTTTTTTTTTTTTTTTTTGTTTTCAATGAAGACATTTTCTAATTGAATGACCATGTGAAAATAGCTCTTTAAAACTCTATGACATATATCCTCTTTCTGTCCAAGGGAATATTTTTCCTCATTTCTGATATACTCAATGAATACATAGATACTGAGTAAGTTAAAAATGTCCATGCCCCTTCTGATTGTCCACATATCAGCTCATGTTTTGGATTTGGATTTTTTTGTTATCTGGGTCACAGAGAAAGGATCATCTGCACCCAAGGGAGAAGAGGAATAATGAATCTCATCCAGTATCCAATACTGTACAAAGGAGAAGAAAAGTGCAGTCTGCAGATTAAAATGAAATATGCAAGAATACCCTGGAAATGATGTGTTCAGTCTTTATGTATGAATTAAAGCCTTCATTTTCTAATAGCTTATTCTAATTTCCCTCTGTGGTTAGTAAGATAGATCTTAAGCCCAATAAATGATTAAAAAAAAAAAAAATCTCTTTTTCTTTAGCATGTAATCCTTCCATTTGTAGATACCAATAGATCGGTCAAGTGACAAAGACTAGAGAATCTATAAAAAGACTACAGAAGGCTATAAAAAGGGTATGTGAAGGAGTTTCATGTCTCCACAAGCTTGTGACATCACAGCTGAATTTTAATGAAATCTTATCATTATCTCATATTTGGAGTAAACTAGCCATTCAGAAGGACCTGGACAGACTGGAAAGTTGGTCAGAGAGGAACCTTATGAGGTTCAACAAGGGCTAGTGCAGGGTCCTGCACCTAGGGAGAAACAACCCCAGGCACAAGCACAGATTGGGGGCTGACCTGTTGGAGAGTAGCTCTTTGGAGAGGGACCTGGGGGTCATCACAGAATCACAGAATTGTAGGGGTTGGAAGGGACCTCAAAAGATCATCGGGTCCAAACTCCCTGACAAAGCAGGTTCCTCAGAGCAGGCTGCCTAGGTAGGCATCCAGACAGGCCTTGAATATCTCCAGAGAAGGAGACTCCACAACCTCCCTGGGCAGCCTGTTCCAGTGCTCCATCACCCTCACTGTGAAGAAGTTCTTTCACATGTCAGTGTGGACCTTCCTGTGCTCTATCTTGTGGCCATTACCCCTTGTATTCGCACAAACCACCGAAAAAAGGTTGGCCAAATCCCTCTGTCTCCCACACCTCATGTATTTGTAAACATTGATTAAGATCCCCTCTCAGTCCTCTTTTCTCGAAGCTGAACAGACCCAGGTCTCTCAGCCTTTATTCATAGGGAAGATGCTCCAGGCCCCGTACCATCTTTGTGGCCCTCCACCGGACTCTTCCCAGGAGATCCCTGTCTTTCTTGTACCACAGAGCCCAGAACTAGACACAGTACTCTAGGTGTGGCCCGACCAGGGCAGAGTAGAGGGGGAGAATCACCTCCCTTGACCTGCTGGCCACGCTCCTTTTAATGCATGCCAGGATCCCATTGGCTCTCTTGGCTACCAGGGAACACTGCTGGCTCATGGTCAACCTGTTGTCCACCAGGACCCCCAGGTCCTTCTCCGCAGAGCACTTCTCCAGCAGGTTGTCCCCCAGCCTGTACTGTTATGTCTGGTTGTTCCTTCCCAGGTGCAGGACTCTACACTTGCTCTTATTAAATCTCATTTGGTTTCTTCCTACCCATCTCTCCAGCCGGTCCAGGTCTCGCTGAATGGCAGCACAGCCTTCTGGCGTGTCAACCACTCCTCCTAGCTTTGTGCCATCGGCGTACTTGCTGAGAGCAGACACTATTCCCTCGTCAGGGTCGTCGACGAAGTTGTTGAACAAGACTGGACCCAGCACCGACCCCTGGGGAACACCGCTAGACACAGGCTTCCAGCCAGACTCTGCTCCGCCGATCACTACCCTCTGAGCTCGGCCAGTCAGACAATTCTCAACCCACCTTGCTATCCACTCATCTATCCCACACTTTCTCAGCTTTTTTACCCTTTTTTACCTGGATGTCATAGGAGACATTATCAAAAGACTTGGTGAAATTAAGGTAGATGACATCCACTGATCTTCCCCCATCTACCCATCTGGTGATGCCACCATAGAATCCATGCTGACTACTCCTCATAACCTTCTTCTCTTCCAATTGCTTGGAGAAGACATCCAGAACAAGCTGTTCCAACACGTTTCCAGGGACAGAGGTGAGAATGACTGGCCTGTAGTTTCCTGGATCCTCCTTCCTTCCCTTCTTGAAGACCGGAGTGACATTGGCTATCCTCCAGTCTTCAGGCACCTCTCCTGTTCTCCAGGACCTTTCAAAGATGATAGAGAGCAGTTTGACAATCACCTCTGCCAACTCCCGTAACACACGCGGATGCATCCCATCAGGACCCATGGATTGGTGTGCATTGAATCCACTCAGACACTCCCGAACCACTCTCTCGTCAACCAGGGGGTATCCCTCCATTTCCCAGCTCCTTTCTCCTCATGCCAGGGTCAAGGAGTCCTGGGGGAGAGTCCTTGAATCAAAGACTGAAGCAAATAAAGCATTCAGTATCTCTGCCTTCTCAGCATCTCCCATGACCAGGACACCCCCCTCATTCAGCAAGGGACCCACATTATCCCTAGTCTTCCTTTTACTGTTTACATACTTGAAAAAAAAAAAAAAAAAAAACTTTTATTATCTTTTATCTCTCTTGGAAGCCTCATTTCTAAGTGGGCTTTAGCTTTCTTCATTGCGTCCCTGCAGGCCATGACAACCCATCTATACTCCTTCCAAGAGGACAGGCACTTTTTCCACATTTCATAGACCTTCCTCTTCCTTTTGATCTTATCAATGAGCTCCTTGCTCATCCACGCAGGTTTCCTGCCCCCCTTCCCCGATTTCCTATTCTTAGGGATGCACCGATCCTGAGCTTGGAAGAAGTGCTGTTTAAATGTAGCCCAGCTCTCAGAAGCACCCTTGCCTTCTAGCAGCCTATCCCATGAGATACTCCCAAGCAGGTCCCGGAAGAGGTCGAAGTTGTCTCTCCGAAAGTCCAGGGTAGCAATCCTGCTTTTAGCCATACTTCCTTTGCCTAGTTCCATCTGGAACTCCACCATCTCATGGTTGCTGCATCCCAAGCTGCCCCCAACCTTCACATCCCTAACAAGCCCATCCCTGTTGGTCAGGACAAGGTCCAGGAGCAGCCCCTGCCTCGTTGGCTCCTCCACCACCTGCATCAGAAAATTATCTTCAGTGCATTGTAGGAACCATTTGGACTGCACGTGCCTGGCTGAGTCGCTTACCCAACAGATGTCTGGATAATTGAAGTCCCCCATGAGAACCAGTGCCCATGATTGTGAGGCTACTACCAGCTGCTTGTAGAAGGCCTCATCAAGCTCCCCCTCTTCCTCCTCCTCCCCCTCCCATCCCTCCCCCTCCTCCCCCTCCTTCTCCTTCTCCTCCTCCTCCTTCTCCTCCTCCTCCTCCTCCTTCTCCTTCTCCTTCTCATTCTGCTCTTCCTCTTCTTCTTTCCCATCTTCCTCCTCCTCCTCCTTATCTGGTGACCTGTAGTACACCCCCACAACAGTGTCCCCCATATCAGCCCACCCCTTAATTCTCACCCACAAGCACTCCACTTGTCCATCACCTTCCCCCAGCAGGAGCTGGGTACACTCTAATTGCTCCCTCACATAAAAGGCAACCCCACCACCTCGCTTCCCCAGCCTGTCTTTCCTAAAAAGGACATAGCCCTCCATGACAACATTCCAGTTGTGCGATCTGTCCCACCATGTCTCTGTGATTGCAATGAGATTGTGGCCCTGCAACTGAACACAGATGTCGAGCTCATCCTGTTTATATCCCATGTTCCACACATTAGTATACAGGCATTTTAGGGAAGCAGCAATTGCAGTTACCCCTGGAGGGATGCAAGAAGATTCCGGGCAGTGTAATGGGGTCACTACCTTCTCTGAGGAGCCCTTGGACAATTCTATGGGAAAACTCAGAGGTTTTCCCCTACTATCTTCAACAGTGACAGCAGTGACCACTTCCCCCAGCCCTTCTCTGTCACTTTTATCTCCCCTCCCTTCCCCTGTCAAACCTGGTTTAAAGCCTTGGTAATCAGCCCAGAGAGCTTGCTCCCCCACACACTTGTGTCCCACTTGCTGAGTTGGAGTCAGTCAGCAGCCCACATACCTGGCATGGTGGACATGCCATGGTGGACAACAAGCTGACCATGAGCCAGCAGTGAACCCTTGTGACCAAGAAGGCAAATGGGATCCTAGTCTGCATCAGGACGAGTGTGGACAGCTGGTTGAGAGAGGTGCTTAGCTTTGGTGAGGTCACATCTGGAATATTATGTGCAGTTCTGGGTTCCCCAGTAGAAGACAGATGTAGAACTTCTAGAGAGGGTCCAGCCACAAACATGATTAAAGGATTGGAGCATCTGTCCTATAAGGAATGGTTAAGTGAGCTGAGCCTGTTTAGAAGAAGAGATTAAGAGGGCATCTCATCAATCTCTATAAATACCTGAGGGGACCATACAAAGAGGATGGGGCCAAATTCTTCTCAGTGGTGGCCAGTGATAGGACAAGGGGTATTGGGTATAAATTGAACCACAGGAGATTTCATTGCCATATGAGGAAGAACTTTACAGTTCAGGTGACAGAGAACTGGAACAGGCTGCCCAAAGAAGTTATGGAGTCTCCTTCATTGGAGACGTTCAAAACTTGCCTGGATGCAATCCTGTGTAACATGCTCTACGTGACCTTGCTTGAGCTGGGGGCGGGGGGACAGGCTGGACTATATGATCTCTGGAGGACCCTTCCAACTTCAACCATTCTATGATTCTGTGAGGCAAAAATCTTCAGTTTTGATACTGTTTCTGGAAAGGTATTGGAGCAGCTTGATCTGGATGTCTTCTCCAAGCAATTGGAAGAGAAGAGGTTCAACAAGGGCAACTAGACTGAGCACCATTGAGCACAACCCTCTGAGCTCTGTCATCCAGCCAGTTCTTGATCCACCACACTGGGCTCCTAGATTGCAGCTTTTTTCCACACCTTGTCCAGCTGACTGAGGTATTTAAACTGCTTCAGAAGTTAATTATCGTAGTATAAAATGATATTTTTACTGACAGACACTCAATATTCTTTTTCACATATGACTGATATAGTTTTGTCTTTGTCTAATATTTGTCCTGCTGTTTTATTCTAGGAGTTTTTTTTGGCTTTTTTTTCTGATGATGTCCAGTTGGCATTTATAGTCCTGCAATACATATTCGAGTGTCCTTGGTGATCAAAATAATATTTCTCTACAGATCAAGATACAGATTTACACTCAAGTCAATAGGGCTGAAAGTATTTCTCTACAGATCAAGATACAGACTTACACTCAAGTCAATAAGGCTGAAAGTTTGCTGACGTGGTACCACAAAGTCTCTGTACACATCACAGAACCCCATCTGACCTGACCTTAGAGGGACTCTCTTAAAAGTTAAGAAAATAAATAGAAAACAAACCCAGATTGTGTGAGCTCATTTTAGTCATATCCTCCTAACTGCAAAGCCTGCATCATATGGTCTACAGAGGGTTTGTTTTTTAAGAATGCTATCATTTAATTACCATTTCAGATGCTCTGCATTTCCAAGCATTCAGCATGATGGAACACAGAAGATCTTCCTTTGGAGCACAGGTAGATAAACAAGTCTTTTCTGTGCTAGGAAATGGCTCTGTTGGTGAGGCTAAACAATCAGCAAAATCCAGGGCCAGTGGGAACACCTGAATTACGGCACATCCTCTAAGAAACAGAGAACAAATGCAAGTAGTTCCTTTGTAAATGCTACAGTAGGAGCTGGAAGATCATCTCAGCTTGAATTGAAGTATCCCTATACACTCCCCTTCCTCCCTTCTTTGTCTCCAATACCATAGAAATAATAAAAGCAGGAAAATAATTACAGAAAATTAGGTATTCAAAAACGAGGATGAGATCAAGTTCTGTTGTCTTCTATACAAGTAATGAACAAGTGTGACAAGTCAGTCCTGGATTAAACCAATAGATTTCACTAAAGCAGACTGTGAGAAAGATCATTGTCATACTCATTAAAAGCTAAACAATGTCTGCAAAAGGTGCAGAGGAACACTGCTTTCCATTAAGGTGACATTAAGAAATATTAAAAATTCTGACAATAGACAACTTAAGGAGGAAAGCCTTTTGTGAAGGAACATGATTAGAGATCATAAATGAAAGCACTATCTTACTGTTAGTCTGAGAGTAAAGTGAAGCTATGTGTTTCCTTTAGTCTGAATTGTTATAAAAGCTGTGAACTGATAAAATTCTAAATCAGATATTACTGCCTAGCTCAAAAGGAGACCATATTTATTTTTATGCTGTCAAAACCTGAAGGAATTTGGAGTCCCTGTGAATAGGGGTTAATGATGTAATTTGATTTAAATGGCTAAGATTGTTTAGTGACTACACCAACTGAACTTGCTCACTATGTAGTATTTCTCTGCATCTTATACTAGAGAACTGAGGGAGAAAAAAAAATCCCATGGAAGATGAGCACTTTGAGACATCAATCATTCCAAATCCTCAGTGCCTTCTTCTCCCAACTGTCAGGGCTATAAAATTGCAGCTGGATGCAAAATGGCTATGTTACTTTCTTTACAAATATTGAGATTTCAGTGTAAACTAAACAAATGACTTCACAGATTCCTTCAGAATGTTTGATTCTAAGACTCTTCAAGACTTGTTCTGTTGCCTATTCTATGTGATCTGCTCGCACTAAGCGAGCAGCTAAAGGAGACACCCCTGTTCCTTCCAGCTAAGTCTGTCATTAGGATTTCATGGTGATAAATTTAAGACATCCCAAGCTTTAATCAACATTCCATTTTTAATCCCTTCAACTAAATACCCAAAGCGTTAAACACTATTTCAAACAGTCATGTGCTAGCCACTAAACTGTTCTTGAAAGCTGAATTACAGCACTTGCTTTTGCAAATGCAACCAAATTAAATTTTATGGTGACAATAGCTAACATTTTATCTTTTTTAAAGCCTGTTCACAGCAGTCATTCCTATCAAAAGTTTTGCTTCTAAAAAGTGAAAATGCTTGCAAAAGATTTCAAAGCACAATCCTAGCAACACACTCAACAAAATACTGCTTATGCATTTTAGAGTTTTTTTATCCATATGAAGCACTTTTCTCATTCCTCATCTTATTTTTTTTTTTCTTTAAGCTAAGAAATATGGACATATGTTTTAAAGGTGGTTTTTTTTTTTTGGGGGGGGGGAGGGAGGAGGTTATTTATTTTTATATATAGATATATATATTTTTTTTTTCTAGGAAGCATTTTGAGGTGTAAATATAAATTGTTTCCTTTACAGCCATTATATATTAAAGTAAATTCTACTGCATTTGAAAACATGTCAGCTTTATTTTGTACTGGTATTCAGAATCCTCTCTTTTTGACCAATATTATATAAAGTTCCTCTGGGAAGATAATGTGTATGATTGCAGCCCTGCCTTGTTAAAATCCATGGCTTTTTATGCAGTCATGTTTTCATTCATGAATTATGCATGAAAAAGTATCTCATTACATTTCATTTTCTTTACAGCAGCATCCCCCTTCTCGACATGCTCAGATTCCCATCAGCCGAGATCTACTCACCCTGCAGCTTGGCTCCATCTTGATGCCTTCATAGCATTTTAGACAAAATGGGCGTGTTTAACTTGTCACCTCAAGCCTGGTATAAATTATTCACCAGAGCTTTGCACAGATTTGTGAGATAACCAGCCTGAACTCAGAGAAGCTTCACAGGTTTGACTGTATTTGATGGGGACATTAATGGTAATTTCCACTATAGTAATCCCAAACAGATGATTTTTTTTTTTTTTTTTTTAAGATCACAGTTCCAACATTCAGTTTTACTGAAATTTACTTCCTAAGGCTTTATCTCTATATTTTTATCTTTAACATATCCCTCAGATGCCATGAAAATTATATTTTTTCCTATGATTCAGAGGTCAAATGAACAGAGAATCTCTACAATGTTCTGCTTACTTTTAAGCCTGGAAAACTCTCCAAGAGTATATGTGTCCTTGAATCTCATAATTTAAATCTTGGGCCTTTTCATCTAGAACCAAGAAGGAACCAAGAAGGTGTTTTTTTGTTTGTTTGGTTTTTTTTTTTTTTTTTGTTTTCTTTTCTTTTCTTTTCTTTTTCAGGCAACTGACATCAGCAGAAGAAATACTTGAACCCAGGGCCTAAGAGTTCCCATTTTTGGAAAGTAACTCATAAGCACATCAGAGGACAGCAGTGGCTTAATTCCATCTATAGTCAGTGGAAAGAAGTAGGCATGTTGGTGGTAATGGAGAAATGCATACATCAGTTAAAGAAATTAAACTACCTCAGATTATTTTTGGAAGCTGTCTTTAACCACAGGATGCAATGGTAACTCCTCAAAATAAAAATTACATGCCTTCCTCCTCCCCTCCCTCCAAGACACTATTCTTTCTCCAGAAATGAAGAACATTGAAGTAATTGGTCATCATGTGATGAAGAAAATGAGGAGTTAAAGACAAATGAAGCTGAAAGCAAGTGAGGGCCAAGTTACCAAAACACAAAGATATTTGAAGTGAAACATATTGCTTCCTTCGGTTTCAAGTATTTTAGAACATTTCAACTCAGTACTGCATTCTGTAACCTTGATAACAGAGGTTCATGCTTTAGTAGAATAAAGAGCAAACATGTTTTGACTGTGGGGCTTCAGACAGCTCCATAGATAGGGAAACTTAATTTAACGCTGATAAGACCACACCTGTAGTGCTATATCCAGTTCTGAATCCTTGGTAGAGGAAGACATGAGTATACTGGAAAGAATCCAATGAAGGGTCATGAAGATGATGAGGAGAGCCTGAGAGATCTGGGACAGTTCAGCCTGCAAAAGAGAAGGCTCAGGGGTGATCTTATCCATGGGTACAAATACTTGAAGGAAAGGTGCCAGGCTCTGTTCGGTGGTGCCCAGTCACAGGGCAAAAGGCAATGGGCAGAAACTCAAATACAGGAGGTTTTGTTTGAACATCAGCAAATACTTCTTTACAGTGAAGTATAAAGAAGAGACCAAGCACCAGCATAGGCTGTGTCCAGAGATGCTGTGGATTCTCCCTCCTTGCAGACATTCAAAAGCCATCTGAATATGGTCCTGGGCACCCTGCTCTAGGCATCCCTGGTTGATTCAGGGGGTTGGACCAGGTGAACTCCAGAGGTCCCTTCCAACCTCAACCATTCTGTGTCTGTGTCACACCCTGCTCAGCTGGGGTTGCACTGATTGCACTGATGCTGATCCTGTCCACCCACACAGTGGATTCTTACGTAGGGCCCAGTGGCTTTTGGTGCTTTCCAGTAGAGGTTGGAGCATGGCATGCTCCACCACAACACACCAGAGCTGATCCCAGTCCTGCTACAGCTGTATCCCACCTGGCAGCACCACTGAGAACCAGACACCCACAACCACCTCCTTAAAAGGAAGGTCAACCTTAAGAAGTCCTTAGCAAGAAAACTGACTACAAATAAATATTGACAATTAAATACTCCATTCAGCATTTAACAATAACAATGGAAGACAGAAGGTTCACAATAAGAAATGAAACTGTTGTTATCAGTCAAGTTCTAAAAACAAACAAACTACTGCAGTAACTATTTCTGGGAAATTGAAGTAATGGAAGTACTCTGAGCAGTATCTCAGAGTTATTCAATTTTCTAATTATTTGATTACTTATTATTTATTTGATTGTTTATTTGTTTCATTTTGAGACAAATAGACTATTTCCTTGTATACTAATAATTTAGATTAATACATTAGGATCTAGTTCTGAAAATAACATTAGTTTTATTTCTAATTCAGGGCCTTTCATTATTCAGTATGAAACATATCACTTGTGAGCTTTAAGGTTATGTGAGCTTTAACTTTCATGTAACAAATACAGCAAAACAAAAACAAGTAAACAAAAAGCCACATACGCATAAGACCTTCAAAAGTAGAAACTGAAACAAAGGTCCTGATATTTCATGTATGAACCTGATAAACGTCAGCTGACAAAAGCTTATGGCAGAGATAAATATGAAGTGCACAAGGAACTATACATTAAGAATTAGCATCAACTTCCATTTCTTTCACTGGACAATTCTGTCATTTTGTGGAGTAGTATATTTTCTTATGAGTAAAACACAGAGAGGTTTGACAGTATCTTTCACACACTTTGTATCAGCAACGTTAAAATAAATGAGCACTAACAAGGAAGATATCTCCTTTCTCCATGCTTCTGTCTCAGTGAGTGTGTATTTTTAAGGGGTTAGCCACTTCACATGAACCCCTGTAACATCATGTATAAATTACAAAATACTTTCACTCCAGTACCAAATACAATGTGCTAAAGAAATTATTTGACTATTGCAGAACAATAGCTTTAATTATGGATGACTTTTGAGTATAAAAATGAAATATTTCAAATATACTCAGTAGCTTAGACTGTTCGAAGGTGTTTCAAAAGTAACAAATGTGACTGAATAAAAAAAAAAAAAAAAAAAAAAAACTTTTAAGTTTTCTTTTAATTACAGGAGAAAATGACATTTTTTGGTTTCATAGTCCTCATTAAATGTTATATTCACATCATAATGTCTAGAAATTTTTTGTATTCAACTTCCAATTCTGCTAATTAGTACCACAACCTACTGGGGAATTATAATTTAAAAAGAGAAATGAAGAGAAAAGTTAACCTACCTCATACCTCAAAAAAAAAAGAAAATCATTATTATTCATGTGTTACTACAAGACTATAATAATAATTATTATTTTTTTTTTTTTCCTCCCAGGAAAGAAAGCATATATTATAAAATCTCTGTGCTGGAAGAATCCAGTCCAAGCAGAGCAGTCACACTCACTTTCCAACCACACACGTGCTCCTCCTTGGCCAATAAACCAGGGATCACCCAACCAGGATCAGCTTAGTGATATGCAGGCAGTTGTCCCCTAGACTAAGCTCTGCTTCCTACAGGCACAACAGGCAATAACTTCAAAAATGCCAGTACAAAGACCACATCCTAAACACTGCATAAGCACTTGAGCTTTGGATAACTCTTGCTTTGCCTCATGGAAGACCATATTTGATGGCTAACTGCTGGTTTTTATTAAATCTGATTTTTTTTAATCTGATTTAAATCAGATTTTTTTAAAATCTGATTTTTATTACCCAAGCCAATAACTAACACCCAGTGCAAGTGAGATAACATGAGTTATATGTACAAATATGATAGTTAGTGTATTGAGCAGCCAAGTCTCTGGAGAGAGAACAGAGAGAAAGGCATTTTGAAATTCTACTAGAAATCATTGTTTCTCTGCCGAGGGTTTTCAAAGTACTTATAGGGGGGAAAAAATAACTTTCAACAGTCACAACTGTGTTGCATTTGATAATGTTTTGTATTGTGAAATACAAATTCCATTTGAGGTACTTTGAAAATTTCCTGGAACAGACTCATTTTATTCAATTACCCAAGTAAGCTTAAAATGATGAAATGAGAACTTATTCATGTTGCTTGTGGGTTAAACTTGACTGTAGCACCACAGAACAATGTGGTGTATTCTGTGGACACTGTTGCATACTCAAAAATCACTAAACTTCACAGCTAATGATGGCAAATACAGTTGTATACAAACATTATGCACATTTGCATATGGAAGGAACAAAAACTGTATCAACACAAGCATAGTTGAAATCCTATTTTGTGTACAAATATGCTTTTCTTGTCTTTATGTGCAAGCCTGGAGTTTTCTTTCTAATTTGGCTTGTGATAATAACATTATTATGAGCAGCTTACTTGTTTATGGCAAATAATTAATAATTTGACTCGTGTCTGATTAAGACTATATTTACTCAATCTCCTAAATACTTTTCCTTCTTCATTTTATATTTATTGCCACTCCCTCTGCACAAATACAACAACAACAACAAAACCACAAAAAATAACATAGTTGTCAAAGGCACTGAACATAAGAAAACAATTTAGGTAGCAAGCAAAATACTGCTATTCTGAAAACAGGTTATGACTCACAATTTAAAAGTAAATTGTCTGTCTATGGAAAAAATGTATAAAAGTGAACAATTTCATATCCACATAACATTTGGTATACTTTTTTTCACAAATTTTAGATCTCTGCTTCTTTTCTACTGAGGCTTTGAGTCATTAACCCGTATCATTATCATGTTCTGGATTTTCAAGGCTCTGCATCAACCCATATCCTGTTAACAAATACAGTCTCCTAGATCACCCATCAAGGCTCATGGGGCCATCATTAGATAAGAATGGGGTTTAGACACACAAAACCTTGCTGAAGATAGCCAAGGGCTTCATTAAACAATTTTAAAAAGAGGTCTGACTTTCTCAAATTCCACACAGAGGCACAAGTCCAAAAGTAATTTTATAAGGAGACCAATGACAACATAAAAAAAAAAAAAAGAGAGAGAGAGAGAGGGAGAAAAAAACAAATCTGACTCAAGATTAAAAAGCGTGCAAAGAAAGTAATTCACATTCAAATGTGATCATTATTTTGTAAATTGTTTTGTAAGTCTGGTAATGACATTTAAGCACTACAACCATAATTTTTTGCTTTGGACTTTTACGCTCAGACTTTTGTCAATATTTAAATAACATAAGAATTTGTTTATATAAAACAAAAGTTAATTGAATCTGGCACTTTGTATTTGAATGTTCACATGAAACCTCTTAAACAAAAGTTGTTCACCACTGGGCAAGTGGTAAAGATGTAAGACTCATCAGGATATGTTAAAGATTAGTTATTTTATTTTATTTTATTTTATTTTATTTTATTTTATTTTATTTTATTTTATTTTATTTTATTTTTTTGTCATAAGAAATGGATGTGGTAGTTCTAACAGCATGGACATTGTTTCCTTTAAATCTGTAGTAGGGAGCAAGAAAGAGCTGAGCTCTCTATAGAGAGCAGATAGAGACAGTTGAAAGTTGCAAGTATACCTTATTTCCCTCATTCGAATACAAAGGTTCTCAAAGGTTCCTTCTCAGTATCCCAAAGAAAGATTTTTATTTTTTTTTTTGATTCTTTGTCATTGTCATATGATAAGAGCCTTCCTTAAATTTGGGTTGTTTCTGGAAAATTTTTCTTATTAAAGGACTTGCTTGTTGCCTTTTCAGATGTCTCCTCATGACCCAGAAATGGAAGGAAAGATTGATTTGTCTTCCCAAGTCTGCCTTTTTCCTGTAGTAATGACAATGCACATCCAGAATTCTTCTATCAGCTATTTTATTTTTCTTTATGTATTTGTTGCTAGACAATCCCTTACAGTTGAAGTCTCTACGTGTTTTAACATCTTCTATTCTTACTCTTTTTTTTATAGATCCATCAGGTTGGGTTCTTGTTGTTGTTGTTGTTTCCCCCTGGTGCTTTCTTGAGTTCTTTCTGCAAATAACCCTTTTTCCATTCAGCAATAGTTTAAAAATATTTCTGCTTTGTTGCAGCCTCTTCCAGTTTCTCACTTTGTTTTTTAAACTTCTTCTCCATAGTATCCCTATTTTTCTTTCATGCTTGCATCTCTGTTGGTATATTTTGAGACTCTCCAATCCCTTCCTAATCTGCTTTTGAGGCAAACACTTTTGACAGGTTGAAAGATGCCTTTCAATTCAAGCAGTGACGTGACCAGTTTCCTCTGACTTTGAAACATCATTTCCTGCAGCCGTGATCTGTCCAACTTGGAATTCTTTTATTCTGGCTATCTATCACCATTGCACACCACAGATGATTTTTTTTCTCTAGAATGGGTTTGAATTTTTTTGTCTGGAGTAGCAGTATGCTCAGAATTTCATTCCTAGTTTAAGACATCTTTTAAAATGTCACATTAAACAAGTATATCATAGGTCAAAGATACCATCATTATTTTCTTCTGCAGGGTTTTCAGGTTTTATTCCCAGTTCTTAAGACTTGGTGCACAGAAAAACATGATGGGTCCACTTACAGTATGCAGCTGATTTACTGATAGTTTGCCACACTCCACTGCTTAGCTGGCCCTGTACTCTGAATATACTCTGAAGGCATCTATTTATTTATTCAAGACAGACATTGGCTCTCTGGAATCTCTTCCTAAGAGGAAGATAAGACAAAGTTTGGATACATCATCAAATTTAGAGTAGATAGTGATGTGTAAATATGGCAGTGATGCATGTAACTTTTATCTTGACAAGCATCCTGTTTTAAAGGAAAATAGATCCATCATCACACCATTAAAACATTTTTTTCCAAAGGATCTTATCTTTTCCAGGTGGCTCTCATGTGATATTATAGCTTCAGAATGTGATTCATTTTTTGCCATGAGAAAAATGCCTGAAGGTATGGGATCGTATAGGAGAGAGCTTCTAATATGGTAACGCTAATGGCAGAATAATGGCAGAGTTAGCATAAATTGAAAAATCAATCTGCCTGCTGGTAGCTGAAGTACAAGCATGTTTACTTTTAACTGAGTTTATGGATGTTTGTATATATATTTTCATGTACAGCTTGTATACATGTCAATCGTATTCCACAGTGCCTGCTCAATTCCATCAGTTTGTAATCCTGATTTAGGAAAATCTACAAACATATCTAGCTACACAGCTAGATTTGTACATTGGAAGAAAAATATGCGGAGCCCTCTATTTCAGATCTCAAAGCTATTAATTTTCTCACCTATCATTGCTCAGATAACCACTTACTGTTCTGGTTTCAAGGTTGCTCTGGCTTCCTGAAAAGAGGGGACTTACCTTCCCAAATGACACCTGTGGCACAATCCATTTTTCTGACAGATTATATTAAGATGTGTGCTAACTGAATATACTCTAACATTAAGAAAAATCAGACATAATTGGGTCACAGAATTTACAAGAGCATAGTGTATAGAAAGAAAACATGTTGCAAACCTTGCATAAGACAAATGAACATAAAAAGTATCATTCTCTAAGGGATTCTGTTAATTGAATACATTTAAAATTTTCAGAGGCAGTTAAAGCTGACACCTGCTGTTTTATAGATTGACGTGGTTAGAAGCTATCTAGCTCTTTCCAGTAAGCTGAAGAAGCAAAACATCTAATTAAAACCAAAGCTGTAAAGGCGTTTAGTCAAATTGTTTAAAGTGTTCTTTTTTAAGATGTAAAATTGGCTGGGCTTTATTGGCACAGATAGTTTATCAAAGCTAACAAGTAAAATTGTGGAAGCTCAACAAAACTTGAATGTTTGAACAAAGATTCTGTGGAGCTTAACTTTTTGAAAAGAATAAAATGGATTAATATGACACTTACACTAAACTCGAAAGAGAAATATCTGTGCTTTACCTACTAAAAGATTTAGGTCTACGACATTGTTATCTCCTAGAGGCTGAAAATGTGCCAAATATTAGTAAATCTTACAAGTTTACAATAGTTTTTTGAAAAATAATAATATTTTATATTTTACTAATTCACATGATATTTCAGGAAATTGCATGAAAAATTTAGAAGGCTGGTGTTCAAAATACTAAAAAGTAATGGCTATGCTGATATACCAAAGCCGCCTTTGATACCACATGCTCAAAAAAAAGGACAGCATTCTATGAAAACTGCTACGATTTGCCTGATGTAGTTGCTCTATCCATTATTAGTAGTATTTTCATAGCATCCTCAGTCCAAATTGCATTATACAGTAAGAGAGGTGTGAGAAAAGTGGCAGTTTCCTCTTCCAAGGAGTTATCATTTAAGGGTCCTATTCAGCACTTCTTACTGGAGAATATCACACACTAACTTCAGAGGGGGCTTTCCAAAGGAGGGAGTGAATAAGGAGTGCTGAATAGGACTCTACAAAGGCACAGCAGGTACAGCTGGTGCAATTCCATACAGACAAAGCATTGTACAATACAATGTAGACAGTTGAAGCAGTGCATTATGTATCATTATGAAAACCATCCATTTTACATATAATTTATAATATAAAAGTAGTTATCCTCCCTCCAAGTTTTGTTCCATTTTTTGAGAGTTTTATCAAACTATTATTGCATGGTAAAGACCACTTAGTATGGAAATACTATGATAAAACTTTAAATTCAGTTGATGAAACAAACAGGTAATATACCTACATTTCCTTAAAAAAAAAAAAAAAAAAAAGGTCTCTATATGTTGATTCTCTTTAGTATGGGACAAAGAACTAAAAATAAATAAATAAAATAAAATAAAATAAATAAAAACTATTCTTGTTAAAGTCCAAAATCTCCTATACATAAATTTCAAGGTGCCATACATGAATTAATAAAGGAAGCCTTACAGCATTATAGTGAGGATGCTATTGTTCTCTTTCTAAAGAAAGGGAAATCAAGATGGAAAGGTAACATTTCTTAAAGAGCTATACTTTTACTGATTATGGTATTTTAACAGCCCAGATAAATGCTTGTAAGGGCTGAACTCTATTGCTATTAGGCTTGTCTGAAATATTAGATTTAGACCTTCAGCTAAATTACAATGGCCTGAGAAGTTGCCATGTCGCCTGAACACAGTGGCCATGAGTGTGCCCCTACCCCCGGCAAATGCAAGATAAAGCCGTTTAACTTGACCTTGTTTACATTCAAGTTGGTAGTCATCCTGGGCTCTCAATCACAGCAGCAGCATTAAGTATATCATTATATTTACAAATACAAACACTTGGGTTCATGTCCGGGGAGGTATATGAAGGAAGAGTTTACGTGCTTGAATTTACTGGAGAGTGGAGACTGGAAGGCCTTGGCAACAATAAACAACATCAAGTGCACTGCAAGATACAATAATACTTTTAGAATTATGTTTCAGAGTGAATTCCTGGTCTCCATAAGTGCCCCCTTAAATACAAATGGACTCATAGCAGTATTATATTTTATTAACACTGTAGACAACGGATGGGTAAGAATGATCCTTATGCTGCCACATCCTTTTTTAGTAAGCCCTCAGTTCATCACTTTCTTAAGTAAAATACAATATATTCCCTATAGTTGCTGAGCATAAATGAAATTAATCTGAACGTAGCTACAAAAAATAAATATGTTATCTGTACTTCCCTCCGATTCCTAAAAGTAATGTGGGAAAAAAAAAAAAAAGCATTAAAAGATGAGCTGAGAGGCTTCTGAAGAAGCAGTGTACTGCACTGAATTGTATCACCAGTGATGGACCTGCTACAGACCAGAGAACAAGGGGTCAGAGGTAGGGATTACAGCTCCTTAGAAAAGAGATGATGTATCTGAGTCAATATTGCTGCAATTCTATATAGAGTTTTTAATTTTATTTTAGTTATTAAATGAGTGCAACTTGCTAACATCTGAACTACATTGTGCAAAGAAACATGATTTACACAAACCCTGGCAACTGCATTCACCATATATGTAGCATAAACTGTGTGTGAAACCAAAGAAAACAGGACAAATATTATTTTCTGTTTTTTTTGTTTTGTTTTGTTTTGTTTTTTCCTCTCAGGTTTCTCTGGCTGCCTACATATGAGTCACATATTTTGCATAACCACAAAATAATTTTCACTGTTTCCATTGATGGCTTTTTGTGAAATTCTGGAAGTAAACCTCACTTAAAACATGCATTTGTTCCTTGTGGCTTATTTGTTCAATCTATACATAGAAGAAATTCTGAAAGTCACAGAATTGTCTACTTTATGTAAAAGAACACAAAAAAAATATCCTCTTTAGGTTAATGATTTGTCTGGTTTTCATTAGCAAATGTTCCTAAAAATAAATAAATAAATAAATAAATAAATAAATAAATAAAAATAAAATAAAAACAATAAAAAAATCTACATAGAAACTTCAAAAAATAAGCAATATTGTCCCAAAATCTCATCTACTTCATTTTTAATATCCAGTTTTTCAGGCTTTGAGAAGAGAATGGCACAAGACATTCCAAAATCACATATGCTCCCATTAGAGAGTCTGTCATGCTAACGGAACCTTAGTAGGGACACAACTGGATTCTTCCTTTTTACCATAGAAAGAGCACAAGAAAAACTAACCAGGCCAAAACAGGTTCATCATGACAAAAGTATCAGTCTCTGGCTATCTTTAGTTATCAGTGAAAGGATAGCAATGAATTTCTTATATTACCACCACCCTACCCAATGGTGAAAGGTACATTAAATTCTCAAGCTCCTCTGATTCTTAGTCCTTCAAAGACTGCCCAGAAATTAACAACTAGGACCAGGGCATGGGTGCCTGCCACCTGGAATTGACCATGACATTACAGATAACATGTGATTCATGGTGCAGACCAAGTTTTTGAGTCTTGACAAGTTACATTACATTAGCTAATACAGGGTCATTACACGTGTGCATTCATAGTATGGTGCCAGTTCAGCCCTTGGCTATAGGCTTTATGTTGAATTACATTAGAGTTAGGAGTGTAAGGATGGACCAATATTGTTTAGCTAATGTCTGAGAACTTGGTCATACCTCTGAGTCTCTGGGCAGCCAGTGTAGCCCAGGTATAAACTACAATCCCATAGCAGAATAACTCCGAAGACCACTATCTAATCGTTGAATAACTTGTTCTTTTCTTATCATCAAATGTTTTAAAAATCTAATGTGCCAAAATACATTTAGGGCCTTGGTTCATCTAGGATATATATATATACATATATATATTTAATTTAATTTAAAATTGCTTTATTCATTACAAAATATTTTTCCAACCACTACTTGTCAAGCAACTAGTTAAGTTTCAAAGACTATCTTCAATACAAGGTAGTAATGGTGAACAGAAAGACATTAAAGACATGAAATTTAACAAGCAGATAACATAACGGATAAAGTATTTCAGGCCAGTATGAATACCCCATTATTTTGCAAATTAAAAACAGTAAAAAATCAAGAAAAGATGCTTAGAATCATGAACAAAAGAAGTCTGCATTCAGCTTTTACAGCTGTTCACCCAGTACACTAACTTTCATTCTACAAACACATGAGGATGATCTACACACGTATGTATGTACCTTTGAAACTGCTACTGAGATAGCTGCTCTCAGGAGATACAGATCCTCATTGGCATATTACTGCAGCAGGGACTTAGCTAAAGTCCTTGTATCACTTGCTACACATGCACACCAAAAAGCAGAAGCTAAGTGGCCTCAGCAGGAGGGCACTTCCAGCTTGCACAGCCTTGGGACTCCATCAAGGGAATGGCAAAGCTGAAGAAAAGTATACATACCATGCTAAGAAAAGTGTCTGCATCTAACATTTATCTTGTTTAAAAAAAAATCAGATTTCCTGATTTAATAACAATATTTGAGTTAGATTAGGGAAGTAATTACTATTCCGTACTTTATTAGTTAAATTCCAACTATTATTAGGACTACTTCTGTTTGACTGATTCCTAGGGGATTTTAGTAGAGAAGTGACAAAAGAATAGTAGAGTGTATGGTCTGTGATGAGGTGAAGATCACAATTTGTTAAGCAATGATCAAAATAATTTTCAACAAGTGCTACAACATTTAAGAAAATATAACTGACAACCTGGCATGCAGCGTTTGAGTATTTTGAGTCTTAAATGCCTAAAGTGTACAAAAAAGATTCTAAAAATATAATAATAATAATTTCTAAGCCAAAGCTTAAAACAAGAATCCATCAAGGCCATTAAATTTTAAACTCAACACTACTAAATTGCTTTAATGTCTTCGATAGCATGCAGTTAGAAGCATAATAATGTATTTGGTGAGTGTTTCATACTTTTTGACATAAATTACTTTATCTGATTTTTTTTTTTCTTGTAGCTGGTAAGAGGAAAGATATTACACATAGTAAACACCATTACATGACTGGATCACAAGTACCCAAACAACAATTTGAGCAAATGTGCTTAATTTAAAATATTTTTATTGTGTTTTTATCAGCAGTTCATATGTCATCATTAGTGGACATCTTCTGAAGATGGTCTCACTCAACAGTGATGCCACCAGAGGTTGGAAATGACTGCTGAATACCACTGTAAATAGTGCCTTACCCTGTGTTCTTGGCCACTCCATCATTGTGCTTCTCAGAAAATTGAGATGGGGTTTTACATCAATCAGATATACTAGCTAATAAATAATATTAGTTAACACAGGATTTATAACTACCTTGAAATAAGTAAAAATCACATCTCTATTCAGCTAATAAACAAAGCAGAACTTCAAAGGGAAGGTGTGGGGCATTTGTTGTTGTTGTTTTATGCTTTTTAGTGTGATATATATGTAATGATGTTTTCTTAGTGCATTTCCCTAAAAACATCCCTAGGGCAGAAATGCTTATGAGTTTAAAGAAACTTAAGATCCTAAGGGGTCCTCACTTCAGTTAGAGATTTCCTAGTTGGCATTCAGTAAAAAAAATGTGTATTTTCTTTAGGGCTAATCTTAAAAAATCATACTTCCTAAAGAAAAATCAAGAGTTGACGTATATCTGTGGTGTGTTAACTTCCCTGGAATCATGTTCTGACCACTGCATAACTGCATGGAAATGTAACAAGTCTATACACATTAAAATGGAGGAATCTATGAAGTGCGTTGTATACATGCAGCTACTGCAGATGCAACTAATGAATTTTCCAGAGAGTGTTTTGACTCCACAGTGCCCCTTCTTATCCTCTTGGTCTCCTCCATTTGCTTTCTGGGGACTTGATCTCTGCAGACTAATGTCAGTGTTTTGCTTACTATCATTGTGCTTTCAAGGCCCAAGAGAGATAGCACATCTGGCACAGTAAAAATAAGCAGCCAGCTACAAAAAAAAAAAAAAAAAAAGTCTCCTCAGCAACTGGGAATGAGTCAATGAAAAGACATGACCAGCTGCAAAATCCCTTCAAGGCTTTTCATCAGCCTGGACAGGTCATGGATGAAGAGAGGCCTGGAAGTTCAGGGGAGTCTTTGGACACACTGTGAACAGAGAATGCAACATGAAAGGGATGTCAAGTTTGTGTTTTAAGATGCAGTAGGGGCAGAAAGAGGAAAAATGATATCATTACTCCTCCAATTCTCTTCCTCTAAAACACTGTGACTTCTGACACAATGTGATCTTTCCAGTCTTGCCTTATATTGAAAAAAATAACTGCTGATAATATCTAAATTGAGCTTCTGACAGAACTGGATTACATCTTGCATTCTTCTCTGCTGGCAGTCCAGGACAAAGTCTTCTGTTGAAGACTGACTTACATCTGACTGGGATATACATGGATATCTCTGTTATGTGCACTGCATACTCTCAGTTTCCAACCTGGTATTGATAGGACATCTGAGCAATAATGTCTCTGGAGTATAAGGAAAGGTTCTGAGTGTCCTAAACCATTCTCAGAAAATGATTTTTTAAAAACATTTTTAGAAAGCGTTTAACACATTATATATATTGTAGGGAGCACAGAAGAAAAATGTACAACCTTTAAAACCTACACATAATCTGTCCCACTATGAAGAGATGATACATAAAAACATTCCACAGTGTTTATTTTAAACAATATTTGTAATTCTATGGATACATAATTATTGCAAATTTAATGCAAGCCACTAAGCAATTTGTTCTCTTCCACTGAACCCTAGAAATCCTATATTTCCTCCTGCCTT
This sequence comes from Netta rufina, assembly GCF_964035555.1. Lineage (NCBI taxonomy): Eukaryota > Metazoa > Chordata > Aves > Anseriformes > Anatidae > Netta > Netta rufina. The sequence continues at coordinate 128,306,231 of NC_140124.1, forward strand.
TCCCTAGTTTCAGAGGGAACTTCACAATCCTGTGCAACTCAGAACAGGATTATCTGAGCTCCACAATCATTCTTCACTCACTTTTATGTATCTCCACTGCCTCCATTTCAGTGGCTCATGTTGTCCTCCCATGGCAAGAGAGGGACTTTCTTCCATTCCTCCCACATCTTTCTCTAGGCCACATCATATATTTCTACAGGTTCTTTATCTTCTTCCCAGTTATCACCTTTTAGGGTTTTTCATCCTTCCACTGTCCAGTTCCATACATAAAGTTCTGTGATAACCTTAATATGCACAAGGCCTTTCTCATTCTCCCTCTTTCATTGAGAATAGCTATGAAACAGACCTTTACCAGCTCCTGTTATTGGTCTGAGAGACATACCATTCAGTCCTGTCTATGTGCCAGCCTGTTAACTTTGATTGGAGTATGCAGAGAGGTTGAGATTAAAGGATCCTGGTAGTCACTTCCTGGTTTTACATACAATTGCAAAAGCGCATGAAACTGTTATGCTTAATAAATTGCTCCTTGGCAATAGATAAGGACTCTCTGTCACCTCCTTTTTTTTTTTTCTTTTCCCTCTGGGTTTTCAGTTTTTCTTTAAATTAATTGATAGACTGAATAATCCTTAAAGTTGATTAGATGTGGTGTTCAAAACTAAATGCCATGTTTCTGGTACAGCCAAATGCAGAAAGGCTTCTGAGTTGAGCACAGGACCTCAACAGGCTCAGATAATTAAACTTTCATTGAATGAAATGTACTCCAGCAGCAATAAACCATGCTGAAATGTGTTTGCTCAGCTACTGACACACTTCTTGGGTGATTGAAGGCACTCGACCCTTGGCCTCATACCTCAAAGTGCAACTTAAACAGGCACCAATAAGCCTTGTGGTAGCTCATTGCTCAATTGCCACTTGTCTTTGATACCTGCTATGTAAGTATGTCTCCATTGATAGGAAGAATATTTCCACCTTATCTAAGTGAACATAGCAGACACCAATGAAGGGTGATACATGGCATTGCACTCCGTGACGCTGCTTGGGAATGTTTTTGCAAAGGCTGAGTTCATTTTAGTTATGATTACACTGATCAGAGCTGGCAACTCTTTAAGGACACTTTTCTTAGAGCGTAAGAGCTCTCCATCCCCATGTGTAAGAAATCAAGCAGGGAAGGCAGGAAACTAGCATGACTGAGCAAGGACCTGCTGGTCAAACTGAGGTGTACAACAGAAATGCACAGCCAGTGGAAGCAGGGACATGTGGCCTGGGAAGAATACATGGATGCCATCTGCATGTGCAGGAATGAGATCAGGAAAGCCAAGCTACAGATGGAACTGAGCTTGGCAAGGGATGCAAAAAAAATAATAAAGGATTCTACAGGTACATTGGCAAGAAAAGAAAGGCAAAAAAAGTGTATTCCCTCTGACAGATGAGAAAACTGAACTGGTAACATCAGACATGGAGAAGGCTGGGGTACTCAACAACTTCTTTGCCTGTCTTCACTAGTGGTCAGGCTTCCCACATCTTTCAAGTCCCTGAACTTCTGGACAGGGGCTGGGCTAATGAAATCGTTCCCACTAAACAAAGAACAGGTTTGAGACCATCTGATGAAACTAAACAGGTACAAGTCTATGGGGTCTGATGGCATGCATCCCAGGGTCCTGAGGGAATTGGCTGAAGAAGTTGCCAAACCGTTTTCCATCATATTTGAAAAATCATGTCTGTCTGGCAAAGTCCCTGGTAACTGGAAAAAGGGAATTATCCCTCACATTTTTAAAAGGGTAGAAAGGAAGACCTGGGGAACTACAGACTGGTGAGCCTCACCTCTGTGCCTGGAAAGATCATGGAAAAGATCCTCCTAAAAGCAAGGGAAATCCAAGACTTGAGTACACTCTGGGAGAAGAACACACTGAGAGCAACCCAGCAGAGAAAAACTTTGTGAATCTGGTGGATGAAAAGCTTGTCATGAGCCAGCAGTGCATGCTTGCAGCCCCAGAAAGCCAACCATACCTTGGCCTGTCTCAACAGAGGTGTGACCAGCAAGTCAAGGGAGGTAATTGTCCCCCTCTGCTCTGCCTGTGTGAAGCCCCACTTGGAGTCCTGCACCCAGGTCTGGGGCCAACAGCACAAGAAAGATATGGGACTTTTAGAACAGATCCAGAGGAGGGCCATGAAGATGATCAGGAGACTGGAGCACCTCTCCTATGAAGAAAGGCTTAGACATCGGGAATGTTCAGCCTGGAGGAAAAAAGAAAATAAAAAAAATGTTTGCAGAAAGGGTTTCCCTAAAGCAATGCTGAGGGAGGGAGGGAGAAAGAAATTTAAAAGCTGTGATTGCGATTATTGTGATAAGAAAGTGGACAGGAAGGGTACAAAACCCTATGGATGAGTTTAACAGTGTACAGATCCAGAGAGAAGAAGGAAGCAAGCAACCAAGTAAACTGTGTGGCTAGTCTGGGAACCCTCTGCAGTTCTGAAAGTTCAAACACATGCAAGAAATGGAAAAAAGTCAGAAAGTCAGGGTATTCATTCAGGCATGAGCTTGAATTGAAAAGGACCCATCAGAATGAGCATGGTGTCGAGGATTTGTTCCTGTATGAGTTACAGCATATAATGTATAGTAATAAGGCTATGAGCTCTATAGTCTTTCTCTGCCAGAGTCCTTCTGCTCAAATACAAATCTATACCTTTAAAACAAAACCTGCTCTCCCTTCCTTTGGCAAACAGATTTGGTTTCCTTTCCCACTGCAGCTATGACCAGCTATTCAAAGAGTGCCTCATGCAGACTGTCATATTCAGTGCAGGGTCATAGGGCTTTTCCCTGCGTTTTGAGAGAAAGAGGAGGATGCGGCAATGAAATATTGGTCATTTAGGAACTGATTTTTGAAGTGAACTGAAGATGAGTTAGAAATCCCACTTCACACACTCTAAGCTCCAGCCCCTGTGTTGGAGTTAAAGTCCTGTATATTACCTGTGAAGGTTTATCCATAGCACAAAGCCAGAGCCCCAGGCCTGATCTACACTAAAAAGAGGTTGTTATGTGAATTATACTAGAAAATTCTTTGAATGAAGAGGTACCTTACATAATCAAAAGACTCCTTTTTTTAACAGTAACTTCTATGTCAGTTTCCAAAAAGAATAAGAAGTAATATTGCAAGGAAAACATCATAGCTGTGTCAGGGAAATTATTTTTTTCACACTGTTAGAGTTGTGCCAGTAGCACTTTTAAGTTTAGATTGACACCAAAAGAAGCAAAGGCCTATGTCAGAGTACAAGAATTGTCCGTACTAGTACCGCACCCTTGAAAGCACCTGTTTCTTGAGCAGATGGCTAGAAACTAAAAAATCTGCTGCAGAGGTTTATGCCTTTTTTCTTTCTGAATGAACTCAAGAAAAGTGCTAAGAAAGACTTGTGGACCCAACAGACTTCAACTTAAAAAAAAAAAAAAAAAACACTGCACAAAGAAAAACAAGACAAAACAAACAAAAACAAAAACATTAGGTTTAGATTACAGATAAAATGTACCTGGTGTATATTTGTACAAAATAAAAATTACCTTTGTTTTAATGTAATTTTTAAGCTTCCTAATCTGCTACTTATTGGTAACATTAAGCTTGAAAGACATGCTAAACATTGTCTGGTAACGTGAAATTCAGTGTTATTGCTTGCTATTTGCAAATGAACTCTTAAGTCTTTAAGAATGCCGTCAGATTTCAATATGTATGAGAGATTCTGCTGTTTTTATTGGAAAAGCTTACAAAGGATGGCTTACAATAGAAGGCAAAATGTTTGATCTTTCTTATGAAAGCTTACTTACTGCTACAACTGTGGCCTTATAAAACATGACTGAAAACAGACCTGATTTAATATAATCACGTTTATTAATACTTCTTACTCATGTAGCATTTTGTATGCAAGGATTTGGCATATTTTATAAATATCAGTTAAACTTCACCACGAGGCTGTAGTGCATGCAATACTGTGTCACTAAGCCCATTCTCTACAGGGATAAACTGAATTTCTTAGCCTACATCTTCTCTATGGGATCAAACACTGGGACATGATTGTCCATACAATTAAAATACTAAAGTGATTGCTGGAATGGTTATTGGCTTCAGCTAACCATCCCTCTTCCAGATAATGCCAGAGCCAAGGACTAGTTCTAGGTCATTTGGACGTGATCACCTTGTGTTAGGGACAAGAGAGTCTGACCATATGGATTTAACATATGGATTCAAGATTTAAGTCCTGCTGTAAAAGAATGGTCCCTGGCCAATTCCATCTACTAGCACAGATATTACCATAACTTAACATATAACATAACTATAACATATAACCATAACATTGATAGTACACAGCATAATGGATTCCTTATCTAATTTGGGTTATGCAAACAGCACAGCTCAATGAAGCATTTACTAGCTCTGAGGGAGCAAAGTGCTAAGTATCCTATTCTGCTTCCACTTGTTCAGAGTTGTGTTGTCACATCATTCAGCTGAGATCTCCATGGTAAGGCAAGTAAAAGACAACAGCTCTTGCAAAAGCAACAGAATAGGAAGAAATGGCATAGGTTCACAGAGGGCAGATGATGGTTGGCTAACTAGAGGAGTCCTATGTGTTGAGGCAGAAAACTGGCCACTTACACTACTGCTGAGGTGCTCAAGAACCTAGAGTTCACTGGATTTGAGCTGGGGTGGCCAGAGTGCTGTGGCACCCAGCACAGTCAGCACTTATTTCTCAGTGTCTTGAGAAACATTGATACTTTTTCATTCCAATAGGAACCAATATTATCACAGAAAATGGAAGAGGGAAGACAGGAACTGAAACAAGAAGATGTTTAGTAATAGCTTTTACATAACTCTTGATACTGTCAGACAAGGGAGAGAGGTGACAATAAGGAAGATAAGAAAGGGGTGTGTGATGATGGCTGCTGTTGGAGATTTCAGAAGGTTTATGCCTGAACCACTTTAGCCTCTCTCTGCAACATGTATTTCTCCATCTACCTTTTAATCATCTTGAAGCAACAGCAATACAACAGCAGTAAAACAAAACCCCAACTTTCTCAAAATGTTATCTAGCATTTTTTATTATTACTTTTATTATTTCAATGATTATTTTTCTCAAGCAACCAGATGTCTTTGGCCACAGACCACTGTTCCCTGGTGTTTAAGCTAACTGCCTTAGACATTGGAAAGGGTTCACAGGATCACAGAATCATCTAGGTTAGAAGAGACCTCCAAGATCACTGAGTCCACTAACAAGTCCTCCACTAAACCATATCACTAAGTTCTAAATCTAAACATCTTTTAAGGACCTTCAGGGATGGTGACTCAACCACTTCCCTGGTGTCCTGGTTTCAGTTAGGACAGAGTTAATTTTCCTACAAGTAGCTGGTAGGGTTTTGGATTAGGATGAGAAGAGTGCCGATAACATGCCGATGTTTTAATTGTTGCAGAGCAGTGCTTACACCAAGCCAAGGATTTTTCAGCTTCTCGCTCTGTCCTGCCAGTGGGCAGGCTAGGGGTGCAGCAAGATATGGGAGGGGACAGACCCAGGACAGCTGACCCAAACTGGTCAAAGGAGTATTCCATACCATCTGATGTCATGCTAAACAATATATAGGGGTTGCTAGCTGGGGTGGGGGGGCCAGCTGCTCGGCGCTAGGCTGGGCATCAGTCAGCAGGTGGTGAGCAACTGCATTGTGCATCACCTGTTTCATACACATTATTATTGCTATTATTGTTGTTGTTTGTTGTTATTATTGTTGTTATTATGCACTTAGTGCTTATACCAGCCTATTCCAATGCCTAATAACCCCTTCAGTAAAGAAGTTCTTCCTAATATCCAACCTAAACCTCCTCTGGTTGCCCAAGGAGGTGGTAAAGTCACCATCCCTGGGGGTGTTTAAGGAAGTTTGGATGCAATACTTAGGGACATGGTTTAGTAGGTGATAATGGTGGGAGGATAATGATTTCGGAGGTCTTTTCCAACCTTCATGATTCCATGGTGGAGTAGCTAGACCCACTTCAAGTCATATTGCAACACTGATGTAATTACATTACTATTGGGGCTCTAGTTTCTCTGCTGAGAATCATGTTAGAAATCATGTTACATTAGAACAAGTCATGTGGAGTTACAAACCATGCTCCTGGCTCTTGTGGTGGTTTTACTCATGTGGGCAGCCAAGCTCCACCACAAACACATTCTCACTCCCCCTCCTCAAAAGGAAAAGGGGTGAAAATATGATGAAAAGGGCTGAAGGGCTGAGATAAGGAAAGAGAAATCACTGAAAAATTAGCTTAATGGGCAAAACAGACCCAGCATAGGGAAATTAGAGAAATTTATTGCCTATTACAAACCAGATAAAGACGTGAGAAACACAGAAAACAAACTAAAAACACCTTCCCGCCCCCATCCACCCTTTTGTAACTCCTCCCCTTGAGTGGTGCAGGGGAACGGGTAATGGGGGCTGCAGTCAGTCCCTACCACTTTGTCTCTACCGCTCCTTCACAGTCACTCTCTGCCCCTGCTCCACATGGGGTCCCTCCCACGGGATGCCATCCTTCCTGAACTGATCCTGTGTGGGCTTCCCACAGGCAACAGCTCTTCAAGAACTGCTCCAACATGGGGCTGTACCACAGGGTCCCTCCAACAGGAGCAAACTGCTCCAACCTGGGTCCCCCTCGAGCAGCAGCTCCCCCCAGATTCCTTGCTCCTGCGTGGGCTCCTCTCCACGGGCTACAGCTCTGGCCTGGGGCCTGCTCCTGCAGGGGCTCTCCATGGGCTGCAGCCTCCTCCAGGCCCATGGCATCCACCTGCCTGCTCCACTGGAGGCTCCTCCACAGGCAGCAGCATGGAGATCTGCTCCATGTAGGACCCATTGGCTGCACAGGGACAGCCTGCTCCACCAGGGGCCTCTCCACAGACTGCAGGAGAACTGCTGCTGCATGCCTTGAGCACCTCCTGCCCTCCTTCTGCACTGACCTTGGGGGCTATGGGGCTGGTTTCACTCCTTGCTCTCGCAGCTTCTTTTGTGCAGGTTTGTTTTTTTCCCTTTCTTAAATCTGCTCTCACAGAGGTGCAAACAACATTGCTTGTTTGCACCCAACTTCCCAACCTGGTATGCCCCTCTGACTATTACCCTCTTTTGATAGTCCAGGCAGGCAGTGACAACATCGAAGAGAGAAGCCTGAAGGCTATCAAAAGAGACTTTAGGGGACTGGGTCGGTTAGTGGATGGAGCGGGAGTGCAGGTGGTGTTTTCATCCATCCCTACGGTGGCAGGGAGGGGTTCAGAGAGGACACGGAAAGCCCACCTGTTAAACACGTGGCTCCGGGACTGGTGCCAACGCAGAAATCTTGGGTTTTTTGATCATGGGGCACTTTATTCGGCACCTGGCCTGATGGCCGCAGACGGGTCCCTATCTTTTAGGGGAAAAAGGATCCTGGGCCAGGAGCTGGCAGGGCTCATTGAGAGGGCTTTAAACTAGGTAGGAAGGGGGATGGGGCTGAAGCTAGGATTGTTGGGGCTGTGCCAGGGGGAACGATGGCAAGGCCGAAGGATAAGGCAATGGCCCAGCTGAGGTGCATCTACACCAATGCACGCAGCATGGGTAACAAACAGGAGGAGCTGGAAGCCATCGTGCGGCAGGCAGGCTATGACTTGGTTGACATCACGGAGACGTGGTGGGACCAGTCTCATGACTGGAGTGCTGCAACGCCTGGCTATAAGCTCTTTAGAAGGGACAGGCAGCACAGAAGGGGTGGTGGTGTGGCTCTCTATATTAGAGAGTCTTTCGAGGTTGTAGAACTCGAGGCTGGGAACGACAAGTTGAGTCCCTTTGGGTTAGGATCGGCAGGGACAACAAGGCTAGTGTCCTGGTCGGGGTCTGCTATAGACCGCCGAACCAGGATGAGGAGACGGATGAGGAACTCTACAGGCAACTGACAGAAGTTGTGAAATCTTCAGCGCTTGTACTCGTGGGGGACTTCAACTTCCCTGACATATCCTGGAAGCACAACACAGCCCTGAGAAAGCAGTCTAGGAGGTTTCTGGAGAGCGTGGAAGATAGCTTCCTGACGCAGCTGGTTAGTGAACCTACCAGGGGTGGTGCCCCGCTAGACCTTCTCTTCACAAACAGAGAAGGACTGGTGGAGGATGTGATTGTCAGGAGCTGTCTTGGGCAGAGTGACCACGCAATGGTGGAGTTCACTATTCTTGGCGAGGCCAGGAAGGGGACCAGTAAAACCGCTGTATTGGATTTTGGAGGGCTGACTTTGAGCTGCTCAGGACACTAGTTGGTGGAGTCCCTTGGGAGGCGGTTCTGAAGGGCAGAGGGGTCCAGGAAGGCTGGGCACTCTTCAAGAGGGAAATCTTAATGGCACAGGAACGGTCTGTCCCCAAGTGCCCAAAGATGAGCTGGCGGGGAAGAAGACCGGCCTGGCTCAACAGAGAATTGTGGCTTGATCTTAGGAGAAAAAAGAGGGTTTATAAGCTTTGGAAAAGTGGGCAGGCCACTAGGGAGGACTATAAGGATGTAGCGAGGCTGTGCAGGGACAAAATTAGAAAGGCTAAAGCTCATCTGGAGCTCAATCTGGCTACTGCCGTTAAAGATAACAAAAAACGTTTTTATAAATACATCAACACAAAAAGGAGGACTAAGGAGAATCTCCATCCTTTACTGGATGCGGGGGGAAACTTAGTTACAAGAGATGAGGAAAAGGCGGAGGTGCTCAATGCCTTCTTTGCCTCAGTCTTTAGCGGCAATACCGGTTGTTCTCTGGATACTCAGTACCCTGAGCTGGTGGAAGGGGATGGGGAGCAGGATGTGGCCCTCACTATCCATGAAGAACTGGTTGGTGACCTGCTACGGCACTTAGATGTGCACAAGTCGATGGGGCCGGATGGGATCCACCCAACGGTACTGAGGGAACTGGCAGAGGAGCTGGCCAAGCCACTGTCCATCATTTATCAGCAGTCCTGGCGATCGGGGGAGTTCCCAGTTGACTGGCGGCTAGCAAATGTGACGCCCATCTACAAGAAGGGCCGGAGGACTGACCCGGGAAACTACAGGCCTGTCAGTTTGACCTCAGTGCCAGGGAAGCTCATGGAGTAGATCCTCCTGAGAGTCATCACGCAGCACTTGCAGGGCAAGCAGGCGATCAGGCCCAGTCAGCATGGGTTTATGAAAGGCAGGTCCTGCTTGACGAACCTGATCTCCTTCTATGACAAAGTGACACGCTGGGTGGATGAGGGAAAGGCTGTGGACGTGGTCTACCTTGACTTCAGCAAGGCTTTTGACACCGTCTCCCACAGCATTCTCCTCAAGAAACTGACTGCCCTAGGCTTGGACTGGCGCACGCTTCGTTGGGTTAGAAACTGGCTGGATAGCCGGGCCCAAAGAGTCGTGGTGAATGGAGCCAAGTCCAGTTGGAGGCCAGTCACTAGTGGCATCCCCCAGGGCTCGGTGCTGGGGCCGGTCCTCTTTAATATCTTCATCGATGATTTGGACGAGGGCATTGAGTGCACCCTCAGTAAGTTTGCAGATGACACCAAGCTATGCGCATGTGTCAATCTGCTTGAGGGTAGGAAAGCTCTGCAGGACGATCTGGATAGGCTGCACCGATGGGCTGAGGTCAACTGCATGAAGTTTAACAAGGCCAAGTGCCAGGTCCTGCACCTGGGGCGCAATAACCCCAAGCAGAGCTACAGGCTGGGAGAGGAATGGTTGGAGAGCTGCCAGGCAGAGAAGGACCTGGGAGTGATGGTGGATAGTCGGCTGAATATGAGCCAGCAATATGTGCTCAGGTGGCCAAGAAGGCCAACGGCATCCTGGCTTGTATCAGGAACAGTGTGACCAGCAGGGCTAGGGAGGTGATCGTCCCCCTGTACTCAGCTCTGGTGAGGCCGCACCTCAAGTACTGTGTTCAGTTTTGGGCCCCTCGCTACAAGAAGGACATCGAGGTGCTTGAGCGGGTGCAGAGAAGGGCGACGAAGCTGGTGAGGGGCCTGGAGAACAAGTCCTACGAGGAGCGGCTGAGGGAGCTGGGCTTGTTCAGCCTGGAGAAGAGGAGGCTCAGGGGCGACCTTATCGCTCTCTACAGGTACCTCAAGGGAGGCTGTAGCGAGGTGGGGGTTGGCCTGTTCTCCCACGTGCCTGGTGACAGAACGAGGGGGAATGGGCTTAAGTTGAGCCAGGGGAGTTTTAGGTTAGATGTTAGGAAGAACTTCTTCACTGAAAGGGTTGTGAGGCACTGGAACAGGCTGCCCAGGGAAGTGGTGGAGTCACCATCCCTGGAAGTCTTCAAAAGACGTTTACATGTAGAGCTTAGGGAAATGTTTTAGTGGGGACTGTTAGCGTTAGGTCAGAGGTTGGACTCGATGACCTTGAGGTCTCTTCCAACCTAGAAAATTCTGTGATTCTGTGATTCTGTGATCTTGAGGTCTCTTCCAACCTAGAAATTCTGTGATTCTGTGAAAAAGCCTGACTTCAGAATGTGTGACTGCGACATGTTTTCAAACAATATCCCTGCACTTGCCAGAACATGTAAAATATGGAGTTGGTTTCCTGCGCCATAGCAGTGAGCCTTGATGCATATCCCTCCATGGCTTTTTGTGCTGTCTGCATTTTTCAGAGGCATGAACTGAATTAGGCTTGGTTGCCAAAGATGTTCACAGATTAAAGACTTTTTATGGAGTATCTTGGGCTTTGTCCTAAACTAGCCAGCTAGAGGAAACCTTGGAACAACTGAGGACCTGAGTAGAGAGCCAGTCATCTAAACACTTCTGAAGACCTTATAACTTAAGCAAGATAAATAAAAGTCAAGCCTGGATAGGAACCCAGTGTCTTGGTTTGGTTTATATTTCTTTGTAATCTTCTCCGTTTCTCCCGTTTCTCCTTAATTCTCATTTATGTTATCACTTGCTGATGATTTTTTTTTTATATATAAACTGTAGTGAAGTTACACAGTGTATCCGTGTATAAACCAAAACTAATAATAGATATAGACTGTCAGATACATTATTACTTGTTGTGTGGCAATATTATTTGATAGGTAGAGAGTGGGAACTGACTTCCAAATTCTCATGTTTTGTGTGCACATCCACTCAGCTAAAAAGGATAAGGCCAGCAGCAAAGTTCAAGTTTACAGACACAGTATCAGGCAGATTCTGCAGCATGTAGCACCATGGGAATGGATAAGCCTCTTTCTGGAGTGGTGTCAAAAGGAGGTAGTGGAGGGAAGCTACAGAACCTGCAACTAGTGACCAGATCTGCCTTTCCTTCTACCTCCTTTCCTGACCTATCTGCTTTCTGTTCAGCTTGCTTAATTGTGTGAAAATACAACTTCCACTGGGCAAATCATGCTGGCATAAACATTTTGAGTTTGTACTGAAAACCCACAGTGAGAACTAAAGACAACTGAATACAGATTTTTGTGTTCATGGCCACATCACTTCTGAAGTTAGTGCCATTGCTGCACCAGTCCAGCTTCTTCCTGTTTACAATGGAGAATGAGGCACAGAATAACTGATGTCTCTGCTTTGTATTTGCTGAAGTCAGTGTATATAACCAATATTTTCTGTATAGCATCACCAAGCTTAGGTGCCAGCAAATAAAAAGAGTTAAGGGCTCCTTGCACTCAATCGATTTATTCCAGGATAGAATCAGACACACCAAAATGTACTTCCTTGGAAGTTAATGAGCTAGAAAGAGACCACTTGAGAGAGAAGTTTTGAATTATGAGGGCCAAGTGGGTAATTTCACTTTCAATAGTCAGCTTCTCAGTGGGTCTAAGCAAACTGGAAAATATGGAAGTCTGGTGTTTATGAGCCAAAACACAGGCCAACCCTGTGAATGGCAAAGTTCTTTATAAATATCTATTATTGAAAAGAAAACACACAACATTATCACTTCATACTGTGATAATTACAAAGCAACATTTGGCAAAGTGTCACTGGACTGGCTCTTTCTTGACTTTTATTCATACACAAACATGAAGCTGGAGACAACCCCTCAGCAGGAGTCTTCACATTTCCTCTACCAATACATCTAGCTGCTCTGTGCAGGGTTTAAGCTAAAGTCAGAAAATGTAAGTGCAATGGAGTCGTGCTCATTCCATTCCTGGTGTGAGACAAGTTTTTTAAAAAATAATCTTACTCTTCAAAGACAAGTGACTCTTTGAAAAGTTTGCACATAGCTGATTTCACATTTTGTCATTAATCCACCCAGGCTGTTCTAATGAACACAAAAATTAAAGAATCAGATGAACAGATAAAGGTCAGATGACAAAAACAATGCAAAGTCAATATTCAGACAAATGACAGCCTTACCAAGACCACATTTAGCAGCATGGTATTAGTACTGTTATGCTTTTAACCAGAGGTTAATCTGCAATTTTATATTTTTTAAAATTACACAGAGAGAAATTCTTTCTGGACTATTAACTTTTTTAGTATTTAGATCACAACTCCTAAAGACTTAGCTATATTTTGACAGGTACTGACAAAGAATGCCATGGAATTGTGACTCAATTGTCACCTTCAGCGTTTTCAAGCTGAAAAACTCAGGATGAGTGCTAGGTACTAATTAGAACTGTTATATTAGGAAAGCAAATACAATGGTGTCTAACATTAAACAAAGCACAGTTCTCATCACAAATGGTTTCTTTTGTGTGCGGGTTAGTCTAAAAAACCATTTTGCATGCTAATGAGGCACAAACAATAATTGCCAAAGTAACTACTTTCACGCAATTACAAAAACCACATAAAAAGCCCTATTGTTTGTTGTCTTATGATTTTTAATGCTAATTTTACACTTGATAATTTGGGGATTTCATTTGTACCACAGTGTGCAATTTGGATTTTGTATGTGTGAAGGTGAAGGCTTCTAATAGGGAGAAAAGGGCAAGAGGAAAGCCCAAATGTACAAAAGTAAAAAACAGTCATTCTCAGGGAAGAGATTGGACAACCGGAAAGGAGAGGGAGAGAAAAGAAGTGGTGAAAGGGGGACATTTCCTCTGCGAAAAGAGGGAAATCAGAGCCGAGAAGACGGAGGCTGGAGAAGCTGGGAGGCGCGCAGACCAGCTAATGAACATCACTGAGCTGACACATCCTGTGGCTTGGAATGCATGACAAAGCCAGGAGTCATGCACAGATCTGAAGGAGTACAGAAAATTAGAGAGTAAAAAGTCAGATGGTTAAGTAGTTAAAAATAAAAAGTTTGGGGCCCTGCTCTTCCCTGGAAGGATCTCTCATTACAGCCCATACAAACCATTTATAATCCTGTGAAAGAAAGATTGGACCCCTTCTATTTTAGTGTAGACTCTGACTGCTCTGGCTGAAATTTTTGCCTGTATTTCTGTGATTTGTCCTTTCATCTTACAGTCACTTGTCTGCAAATTAAGTGGAGAAAAACATACCATATGGCATTTTTTCCCTCTGATTCACCCCAGCCTTCAGTTTATTTTCTAATTGAATAAAATATCTTACTGTTGAACAGGGATTTTGCATTGCTTAGAGAAAACGTGCATTACTTGGAATCTTTTTACTTCTCAGAGTCTAAAGAATACCTACCTTTGGAAAAAAAACACTGTTTTAAGGTCAGAATTGAATACGTTTTGTTCTAAAGAGCATTCTATATATTGTTACCAGGGAATGCTAAATTTTACATTCTTGTTTCTCTTAAGAAAATACAGTTTTGTGTAAGGCCTGTGCTAGTCTGAAATCCTACCTAAAGCAATGTCTAATGTAGAGAGTAGAAAACTCGAGTGATGGTCAGAATTCATTTTCCTTTTGTGACAGTCGCTCTCCTTCCATTTACTGTGATGTTAAGCATTTCTGCAGATCTCCCTCTCTCTCTCTTCTCTTTCCCTATTATGCTACTAGTGTTGATCCAGGAAATAAATTTACAATCAATACATGTTGGTATTGTTAGATATTGTAATGTGGTTGTGTGTGTTGTTTCATTTTGTTTTGTTTTGTTTTGTTTTTTAATCACATTAATCTCACCATAACTAGCTGAGCCCAGCACTTTCACCCTTTCATCCTCTACATTCTTTCTTTTTCTGTCATCAGCTTTCTGAATGTATTTTCCATAATAATATATCCTCCTACTATTGTTGATCTCTTCAGCATATTCCTGCACACATATACTCTGCCCCATTCAGGTTTTGTTTATGGTTTTTACTTGGAAAAATCATGAAGTCTCCAGGAAAATGCTTTTACATTTTCCTGCTAGTCTGCAGCATTTCAGAAATATTACCAATTGCTACGTGAATAATTGATTCATGGCTGTCACAGCATGGAGGTGACATTGTACCTTCTTACTCTTCTTCCCCACCCCCTAGTGCTCGTTTAACCTTTTCTTCTTTTCTTATTCTTTGTTGACAAAAGACCATTTAGATGTGGTCAGCATTAGGTTCTGCCCATGCAAACTAACTGCTAAACAAAGACAGAAGAGTCCTTATTAAGAAACTTTACCTTAGGTTGTGTTGATATTGTTGATTAATTTAGTATAAACACTGAAATAATTGAGAAATATATAATCAACGTTGTATTTAATTGGCACAGTACACTTGCTATATAAAGACTATTTAATTCTCTAGACAATTAATTAAATCTGTTTATATGGAAACATTTGAGAGAAAAAGCAAGAAGTTTATGTAATGGCTATGCATGAAAAAAAAACACATTTTCATCTAGTTTGAAAGACACATTTAATATAATACTCAAAGTGTAATCAGTCCACTACATTGGAGTATTAAATGCTAATTATGATTTGCCTTTCCTTGGCTGTTTTATGATGACATTGAAATATGCTTCTTCTTTTTCTCCTTTCTTTTTTTTTTTTTTTTTTTTTTTTAACTAGCTTGCTTTAGGCACACATGCATCTAGGTAATAGCTTTATTAGCCAAAATACAGGGAAATTGAGTCTAATGCTTCTTTGTTTCTGTTGATGGTATATGTAGATATGAATTAGACTACTTAATAGCAGGTCTAGGAAAAATGCTGCTTGAAATGGGGATAATATTTTGGAAAACTCAAGGACATTGAGTATAATATCTTGGTAAATTGGACATTTATTTGTAATCATGATCAATCTTAATAAATTTAGTAGATATAAGGAACTTCAGATTAAAAAAAAAAAAAATCCAGGACAAATTAAAATAGATTTAATATATTATTTGTATTATTTTATAGAATAGATCCTTATAAATAAAAAGAGGTAATGATAAAGTATTCACATTAAATTCTTGGTGTGAATGATCTAGAAAAGTCAGATCTGAAAAACAGGAAGAGTGTAAATAACAAGGGATACTATTGAAAAATTACCTAAGGTAAACAGAAGAGTTACATATAGGTTAGTATGTATATATATGTGGTGTAGAAGTGTTAGAAGAGCAGAGTAGCAACTTGCTTTGCCAGAAATTTAGTTTGTGACCTTGAGCACAAATTAATTTGTAGCTCTTGGTTTAAATTAATTTATATTATAAATTATAATTTATTATTATAAAAAATAATAAATTAATTTGTGCCTTGGTTTCCCCAGTCAGGCAGGTTGAAGAAAGGCTAGAGATTCATGTTAGATGATTTACTGGGTGTTCAAGATCTACTCTTGCATTTGGAATTGCCAGTGGGGGTGTGTGTCAGCATGCCCCCCAGACAGACAGTGTTTGCAGAGGCCATTCAGTCTGTACCTTGCCTGCATGTACCTTTTTCCTTGCAAACACAATCTGTTCTTATATCAGATTGATCTGTTCAGATTACCTGCTTCATATTAGCTGTTTTAGGATTCTTTTTGCCCCATAGAGGCTACAGTCCCAGCAAAAAAGACTACAGCTGTGCCTGCATGAGAGCAGATGGAGAAAGATGGAAGAGGCCAAAGGCTCCACTTCCAGTTTCCATGTCTTGCAAGGCCATGTACTGCCTGTCCCTTAAGATTTTCATGTGCTTTGAAATCTTTGTCTAAGAGATGCTAGAATTGCAGGGTAGCCAGGAAGCTTCCCATGCCACAGGCCAAATCCAAGTGTGGATATAAACCCCAAGTAAAAAGAAATTGATTTGGAGGAAATCCTGAAATCCACACCTGGAAACACAACAAGAGCAACAAGGTGGGAATCACATGACAGCATGTAAACTGCTACTCAGCTGATTGGGGCAATCACAATGAAGCTCCTAGAGGCCTAGCTTTACTGATTTTCATCTGATCATTATCACTGGAAATAGTATGTGGCAGTGCAGGGTTTGCATTGAAGGGACAGAGGTTGGTAGTCCATGTTGAAGCTACAGCTACTGTCACACTGCAAGTTGTTAACGATCATACTAAACAGTTTAAAATTCTAGTATCATGTCTAAAAGGTATGTGGGTTTATTCCCAGACTTGTTAATCATTGCAAACCCACTGGTAATGCTTTTATCCTTCTTCACCCCATTGTCACATGTCATTTCCACTATCTACCCATTCACCTTTTTCTGTTGTCTTTCCCTTTGCTGAGATGGAATCAGGTTTCTTGGCTCAGAGGCTATTGCCAACAGAAGTGCATCAGACTGTCTTTATTTCTCAATATCTTCCTGTCTCTTCTCTCTTCTTCTCTTTGTTCTTCCCCCTTCTCCCTCCCTCCCCCCCCCCCCCTCCCTTCTTCTGCCCAATCTAATCAGCGTAGGACAATAAGGACAAGAAGCATCTTTGAAACATGAATAGTTTCATCAGGATATTTTGGCCAGAAGATGCTATAAAACTACTGCACATTTTTCGTTCCTCTTCAATAAATGAGCATATCACTTCATTCTATGTCCAGCCATCACCAGCCTAAGGGGCTGCCATCATAATTTTAACTTCTCAACTGGCCTTCTAGTCAATATCTCAATACATTGTATGTCCAAGATGACTCACACTACTGTTTTATTTACGATGCAATCAAAGGCTGTAGGAGAGTAAGCTGTAACTGCTTTCTATTGCTTAAAAAACTCTTTTTTTAGCTGTATATTTTAAAGATTTGAAAGTCTCAATTTTTTCTTCTTTTTTGTCCTCTCAGAAAGAGCAGAAGGGTTTGGATACTGTGAGCTGAATACCTGTCTCTAATTCACCTACATTTACAGTATGTTTTGTTCAGTCTATTAACAGAAAACTTATTAGTAGCCTTTAAAAAAAATATTTTATTTCAAATCTCCCTTACTTGGTAGCTCTGGCAACAATGGCCAATTCTTACAGGAGAGGAAATAAACATCCACCTGCAGTCTTCACTAAAGTAAAAAGTGAGAAAGATTACTTGTTATTTCAGCAGTATCTCTGACTCACAGTGATACCAGAAACTTTCTCTTTTACTGTGGAAGGACAGCTTCAGCAGCTATAAACTCTCTGATGACAAGCTATCAAGTCAGCAGTCTATTTTATACCCCAAACAGAATGCAGATCTTACCATTATTCTTAATTAACATTTGCTTATAGGAGATTCCAGGAAGTGACAAATGCTTTACAATCATTCATGAAACACAAGTGTCAGGTCTAAGAGGCTTACAGTTTCACAACAGAGAAATATGCCAAGAGGAAGAGAAAAGAAACAACACCCTACAATTTATACATAGCTCACTAGGAACAGCATTGCAGAAAAACAAAGATGTAAATACAGATAGGTGAAGGCTTGTCCATTTTTGGAATTATTTCCAAATGCAATCACAAATTTTGTAGTCTGCAGCACCAGAAACCATGACAAGACATCAGATTTAGCATCAAAATTACCAGAAATGCATCTCCCAACCTGCAGTGCATTAGTTGACTTCATACTGTAATTGTAATGAATCTCTTATTGGACCCTTGCTTCCCTGGACAATGCCATATTGTAAGGACTAAATACATCATCAGTGAGCCTCATTCTCATGTATTACACTAATATATCATTGGAATGACAACTGCTTCTGATGATATATTAATGTAATACATCAGTAGTGTGGGGCCCCTATGGGGTATTACTCAGGAACAGGGGCCATCTAAAGAAAACAGACCCAGAGTCAAATTCAGTTTAATTACTGAATGAAAGGGCTATCAAGACCAAGGTTACACGTAATGCTAACATTCTTACATCATCCATGAGATTAATTTGCAACCTCATTACATATTAACCTTCCAATTTTAGATCGTAATTGTGGGATTTAGAATTGTCTGCTGACGTGAGTAATTCACAAACCATAACCTCCCCAATATTTTATAGTGATACATGAATAATGCAGCTATCTTATTTTTATTCTGTCCATCATACATTCCGGGATAGTTAAACAACACATCAAATGTGCAGCTATAAAACCAGATTTATAAAAAAATGACACTCTAAAACTCTTTGTTTGTAGTCACTGGGCACCATATAAACATTTGCACTTGCACAGTGCATTCAGAAGAAAGAGACTATTATTTGCTTTTTCAGTCAATTATGCAGCACATTTTCCTGTGTCATTTGTATTAAAGTGATCATAAAGAATACAATTCTGCTGTTTTTCTCCCCTTTGTGTTTTTCTTTTTTTTTTTTTTTTTTTTCCTGTTCTTTTTTGGACAGAAACATGCTTTTTCAGAATTCCTCAGGGATTTAAATGGTGCATTCTCCTGTTTCTTAAGTCATGTTCTGAGTTGGATTAAGAAATGCTTTCAACAAAAGGACTTCCATAACAGTATTGAAGTGTCCACTGACATGAGATATATCCAAAGACATCTTCCTTTGGACCTGTGTATCCCTAATTTTCATGCTGTTATATTTTAAGTTATCCAGAGAATCTACCTATATATTATGAATCAAACTGGCACCAGAGGTGATATGATTTAAACTAGAGCTTTCAGTGGTTCTTTTCATGTTTATTAAAATTATAACCAAATGTTGAAAAAATTATCATAGAATAGCATATGGCATCAAGGCAAAATACATAATGTATATTCAATTTTATAAACATCTTACTGCGTCTAATACAGATGCTGTACTTATTCTTGAATAGACTGTTTTGTTTAATAAGCATTTATCTATTGTTAATGTCTTTGGAGAATTCATCTTGGGGTTTATACTGAAGATAAATGCAAGCGTGTGAGGGTTTATGAAAAATGTCTCAGCAAGTGACAGGAAGCCTGATATGAGTTACCACAGTCCGCTTCACATGTGGGGCAATCCACTACTTGTCTTGCATTTATTATATTTTCTTGCTAGACGTTTTCTTTTTCTTTTCCTAAGACCCTTTGATACTATATACTTTTAAATACCAAACATTGACAGTAAATCTAAAAGAACGCATGATGTGGAAAAAGAGACAAAACTACTGATATAAAATGTTGCTACAATAAAATAAAGAAGAAACCACAAAGATTTTTTTTTTAAATGGTGTGTGCATGAGGAAAGGGAATCAGAATTTAAAAGGAATTAACTGAACATCAACTGCATGTTCCAATGATACATGTCAGTTTAGCTCACCAGGGTGATGTAAGTATTATTTAGAAAATCATTCAAAGCTGCAGTTAGAAACTCTTCCAAGAATAAATGGAATTCTCACAAAACAAAATGTCATTGTCTTGCAAGGAAAGCAAATTGTGTGCATATCTGTCTATATCTAATCTTGCCAAATCTTTGTGTGTCTTATACCTGGGATGTTAATAAATAATGTATTTTGGGTGTGGGGAGAGGTTATGAAAGTAGAGTAAATCAGTGAAAACCCCATGTGACCTATCAACCAAGATCCCGAGATAGGTTTCTTTTTGTTATTTTCTAATTAGCAACAACTTTTCCCTTCCTCTGTCGTGCATTTTCCTTAGCCCACGGTCTGAACTGAAGGCAGATCTGTTACAAACTCTATTGTAGAATCTTCAGGATGTCAGTAGTAGCTGGAATTAAATTAGATTTCAACTCTCGCAAATTAATGAGTAACCTTGAGGTGTTTGAATGTATCTGGTATGTCAATAACGTAATGTGCAAGAGAAAAAAGATGAACTTTGCTCACACACCATGTGGAGTCTTTCCCCTGTGAGTTTATATGGTGAATTATTTACTAGTTATTGAATTAATCAGCCAATTTTTACTTTTTGGCACTTTTAAAATCTGATATTTAAAATCTGCTTATGTGCCTAATTGAATGGACATCACATACAGACCTGCTCCTTGGTGAGCCAGTCCTGCTTGTTTAATGTGGGAATTGAAAAATGAAATAAAAGTGCATTTCCCACTCAGCATCAGCAGGACAGCCCGGCGAGAAAGCGTGGCATGCAGCAGACACCTTGCACCACTAAAGAGTGTTAGAGGGAGAGATGGACTGGAGTGCATCAGTCTGGCTGCACTCAAGGGCTGAATGAATTTGAAACATGACCAAGTCTGAATGGAATAGCGGTCAGAAAGCCAGGAACAATTACTTCAGATTACAAAATGCTTGAGCGATTTACTTCACAAGACAACTGCACATTCTCCTTGTGCTAAAGGACTATCAATACTATATTTGGACAAAATTTGATGAGAGGAGTTGAGAATGGGGGGGGAAAGGAGGGAAAGGGGGGAGGGACAGAGATTCACATTGTGCAACATGAAAGCAGAGAAGTATTTAAATAAAAATGTATTCCAGTAACCAAAATCCCTGCCCAACATCATCTTTGTTTCAGAAAGTCTGATTAGTTAACATATTCCATCACCTTGGGAAGAAAGCTGAGGTAAGCGGCTTAATTTATAGATGGATGGAACAAACTTATTTAAAAATTCTCACTACGTTATCATGAATCATGTAGGCCTATTAAACTAATTGCTAAGTAAATTTAAGCAGTATTACAGTAGATTTCAGTGAATTTATCATCAATCTAAAGAGATCTTTGGTGGTCTCATGCTGCCCCCCACAGATATGTCTCAGAACATTCATTATGCCATAATTACAAAGTCTCTTTGAAGAGGCTAAAAATCCCAAGACTCCTCTCATCAATTATTTTCACCTGTTAATTCATTTTGTGTGAGGTAATAACCTCAGCATAATAACAAATGTGCAAGTACTCCGATTTTGCAATTAAAAGCAGCAGGGCTCCTATTTTGATCATACAGACTGTGACATCCATCATAGAAAACAATTTGGGCCTAGCGGGATGACAGATGCCACACTGATGGCTCTACTAACTAACTGCCTGTCCTGAAAAAAAATGGTCCCGTTTCAGCCTGCAGCTGCAAGCTATCTGATAGCTCCTGACCAGGCAGCGGGGGAAAGCCTGCAGTGACTAAATTACTGAAAGGTAATTTTGCTTCGCAAAATGAGGATTTGGGAGCCATCTATGTATGCATTCCAGTAGCTGGTGTAATTTGGAAACAAATAGCCCTTTTCATTTGAAAATAACTGGAATTGCTGCCAGTGTTCAGCAAGTATTGTTTCTCAGCCTTTTACATGAGGTATACAGCGTAATACTCATTATTTCTCCCCTTTCACATCTTATTAGACACAGAAGGCAAGGTGGTTATCTCTGCTTTCTTTAGCTAAATCCGCACAAGTAGGATTTCTTCCAACCTCTGGACAGGTGCCTAAATAATAGAAGAGCGCTCATTTTAGCCTTTCAGTTCGTATCAAGGCTGAGTGAGCCCTGTCTGGGGAATGATCCCGCTCTCTCCACCCAGCCTTAAAGTGATACGCCCGAATCCAAAGCCCCGCTAAAAGCAATGGAGTGAAATGCAAGCACAGGCAGCTCATTAGCCTCAGGACTGAGTCACCAAGGAAATAATTTGATGTTGAATTAATGACAGAAAAGCTGTTGTCCTGACTGGGGTGGGGGAAGGAACGCATATACACTAGGAAGAAACTCAGAAAATGCAGCCAATTTATTTTACTCATGAAAGTGCATAATGTGATACTTTAGTATTGGACCAATTAGTTTAAAACATTTAGTGCTGAAATACTGCATGCTCTGAGTAAACAAGACGACTGATTATGCCTATAACTTTCTAATGGGAACCACACAACATTGCTGTCAACTAATATAAAATATTTCAATATGGTCAGGGAATTTGGGTTTGATTTTTTTTTTTATATCATGTAAGTCTAAAATCTGGTGGCTGGATATAAGAAGCTGGACTGTTCAGGCAGCTAGCCACAGCCAATGCAAATTATGAACGAAAACCATACTACTGAAAGGTGGTAGGTATTGTAAGGATTATGTTTTCAGATTTCAGCACACTAATGCAGAGCAACAAAAGATCAGCAGAGGGCCAAAGGTTAAGTATAGCATGAACTTTCTCGGTGGCTGTGCACCTTAAGATGAAAAGATAGCCCTGTTTATGACATCTGCAGACTACAATGCTTACCATTTTATACTTCCCTCCCACATTCTCTGCGGACAAAGAGCTGTGCTCGGCTTCTGGGGAAAAATCTACTGTTTCTTACTCCATCATATTACACTCATAAACCCTGTCAGCAGTAAAGGATGTATGGGTAGGCAGAGGCAGGGATGTGCAGCTAGTAAAATACATAATCATACCAGAAAAGATACCAGCATTTCAGTCCTTCAGTTGACTCGTTGTTCAGGAATCTTCAACGCTCTACTACATGGTGGAAGTGAGGCTGATGCCTGGGGCTGCGGTGCTCCAATCTAGGTGAGCATTGCCTGCCCAGCACTCCCACATATGGAAAGCAGACTAAACAGACTTTCCTAACCAGCTGCAGGATTTACAACACCGATTTATTTGTGTGTGTGTGTGTGTGTGTGTGTGTGTGTGTGTGTGTGTGTGGAATTATGCTATGATAAAAGCAAACAAAAGGGATTGATCAAAACAAGTAAATTAGAATTACCAATCTTAGATGTTCTTTAATGCAAAGCCAATAGTTCTTGCCCTTTATGCACATTCTCCTACAGTAACTAATGTACAGTGGCCATCAACAAATTATGATTCGTGACACTTTTGCTGCTGCAATATTAAGCCCAAAGTCCTATGGAGAAAATATATGGTTTTTATTACCAAATTGTTCTTGTTTACAATTCTAATATCCTCTTCATTATCTACTTTTCCAGACATTTTAGGCAGTTCTGAAGACCTGGGGCAGCACTAGTCCTGTCATAAAGAGAAATTAATGTTGTTAAAGATGGCCTAGCTGCCCTCTGGGACAGCTGAAGATGTGAAAATATAAGGTTCTGTTTTAAAGATGAAAATGATTAAAGGCACAGGCACCTTGCTCTCAGTGCAGCCACTAAAACTTTTAATAAAATACTTCAGGGAAGAGAAAAAAAAAAAAAAAAAAAAAGAAAAAAAAAAAGTGTCGTTTTACTTCTTCCACTGAAAATCTTAAGAAAAAAAAAAAAAAAAAAAGAGAGAGAGAGAGAGAGAGAGAGAAGAGAGAGAGAGAGAGAGAGAACTTTGTTCTATAAGAAGAGGCTTGCTTTAAGGACTAATAAGCGTAAAAAGGACCTCATCATTATAAAGAACCTATTCGTCTCAGCAACAGCTCACTTAATAAAGACTGGATGATAGAAAAACCAGTAGAGCTGTCTCCAAATAGCCAGTAAGCTAATTAGGTGCATTGTAACAGGTAGCCCTTACAAAAACTGACAGGCTTAAGCCAGCATGCCGCAAATACTTAAGAACATTGTAGCAGATGTACAGCGGTTATTGTATCCTCTTCAAGGCTGTTGCTGCTGCCACAATTTTATAAGCTTACGCACCTCAAGCCCTTGAAGAATCTCAAAACAGGTTTTAGTGGAATAAAGGGGGGGGGGGGGGGGAGGAAGAGAGAGAGGGTGGGGGAAAAAAAAATGAAAAAAAAAACCCACAAACCTGCTGAAGATATTATATGAGCTTTCAGGGCCCCAGACTAAAGAGACCTTTCAGAAGGAATGGTTCAGCTGTCTGGAAGAAAATGGCAGGAAACACAAAAGACAAGAGCATAACCTTTGTCCTAACAGGGATGGAAGAATATCTGTCAGAACTTCACCTTCATAATCTTGCCCACCTCAGTCATTTTTTACTGGTTAAATGAAGGTTACAGGATTTGCTCTGAAGACAAAATGTCCCTTTCTCCTTAAAAAATATTGTTGAAGCTAAAAGGCAAGTTTACATTCTCATTTCCCCAGAGTCATATTCACTGCTCTCTCTTTTGTTTGGTTTTGTTTGTTTTCTCTACTTTGGGAAGAGGTCAGATCTTACAATTGTGTCTCTCTCATATGCTTTTGATTTTCTAGCAATAATCAAGTGTAATTGATGGTATACAGAAGCCATTTGAGGACTTTTGTGTCCCCTAATGATAGTGGTAGAGCTGCAAAGGAAACTGCTGCTGGTCTGGATGCTCAGGGAAGTCTAGCTTCCCATCATTGGAGCTGGCACCTTGGTCCTAACTTGCTACGGGTAAAAGCTCTTGGTAACATAGGTCTGGAAGCAGAGAAAGCTTTGCTCTCAAGTTCAAATGGCTCTTCAGAAAACAATAGCTTCTATTGGAAACCCAGGGTAGCAATAGGCCACGGCCTGTGAGAGGCAGATTTATGTGAGCACTCCCCCAGTCTGTCTGCATTCATGTGGAACAACTGATGTAGAAAATCTCTGGCAGGATACCTTCTTCCAGATCCACAAAGCTAACTTTATCATGACACAAAATGTAAATTAATATCTGCTATGTATGTGAAATTTTTCAATCCACAGTGTTATCAGCAAATGCTTTAAAATCCTTCCCATCCCCTGGGTTGAATACACTGAATTGCACTATATTCATGTAAGAGAGATCCAGTACTATATTCAAGACCAGAGAAAGATACTATGAGCTTTACAAATCCATAGACAGTTACAGAAGTAACTTTCCATTAGGAAACATACCAGTGCCAGAATGTGGCCTACAGACTCTAAAGCTCCAAACAAGTTAACCCTTCCAAAGATTTAAACTAATACATTAAATAATTAAATCATGTTCTGGACATGATATAGGCTATGAAGACTTAATAAACGGCCTATTATCAATTCTCCTTCAGGTGTTAGTGTATAGTATAACGATCTCAAGTAAAGGAGCATCTACATTAGGATCAGCCTGCAGCCTGCTCTATTTTACCCAGACATTTGCTCACACATAAGCTAATTTTAGAAAGCAAAGTTCAAAACTGGTAAGTTAGATGTCAGAATTAAAGTTGTTTTTGCAACATTAATTCACTCTTTGAAGTGTACACATAACAAAGTGGGGTTAAATTACATGATCAAATTATTTTCCTTCTTTAGGAAGTCTTCCTCATTCACTTTGTGGTCCTTTGACTAAATAATTTTAACAATCTAACACCTTTGAAAACCTTCTGTAAAAACCTTTCTCTCCATGCAAACCATTTAGGTGAGGAAATTCCATTATTCCCTTTTTACAGAGGGAGAGTTAGGGAGTTAGGGATGAAAAGAAAAAAAAAAAAAAAAGAGAGAGAGAGAAAAAGTTAGGAATGTTTAATGATTTTGGGTGCCCAGGTGAAGAAAACTTAACACTGAGTTTTGAAAGAACTTGTGATTTCAGATAACTTCTTCTTTTCTTTTTTCTTACATTTTCATTTCATTTCATCTCTTCTCTTCTCTTCTCTTCTCTGCTCTGCTCTGCTTTGCTCTCTCTTCTCTTGTCTTTACTTTATTTTTGTGAGGCTCCATTAACTTCAGTTGCCACTTTAACTAACACAACTGGAAGTGAGTGTTGAAGAATACGCATAACATACAGTTATTGTTAACTGTGCTTAGACAGCTTTCTTAGCAATGCTGTGACAGAGACAGGGAATCCAGTTTCCCAGGTCAAAATTCAGCTTTTTCATCTGTGAGAATCTCACTTGTCTTCTTGCAGTTCCTTCCCTCATCTACTTCATGTTCCACAGTACGCCTAACACATGATCTTTCTACACATCACTGGTTGCTCTCAAAGTATCTTATGTCCATGCAAAAAGTGTATAGGAAAAACAAAGATGTGTGACATATTTATTATGTAACAAAGACTGAATCATGAGCCACCAGTGTGTGCTTGCAGCTCAGAAAGCCAACCATACCCTGGCCTGCTTCAACAGAGGTGTGACCAGCAGGTCAAGGGAGGTAATTGTTCCCCTCTGCTCTGCCCTTGTGAGGCCTCACTTGGAGTCCTGCACCCAGGTCTGTGCCCCCCAGCACAAGAAAGATGTGGGGCTGTTAGAATGGGTCCAGAGGAGGGCCATGAAGATGATGAGGGAGCTGAAGCATCTCTCCTACAAAGACAAGCTGAGAGAAAATGAAGAGAAAGCTCCAGGGGAACCTCATAGCAGCCGTCAGTATTTAAAGGGAGCTTATGAAAAAGATGGAGAGAAACTTTTTGTTCAGACAGATAATGACAGGACAAGGTGGAATGGCTTAAACTAAAAGAGGAGAGATTTAGATTAGATATTAAGAAGAAATTCTTCACTCAGAGGGTGGTGAGGCACTGGCACAGGTTGCCAGAGAAGCTGTGGACGCCCCATCCCCAGAGGTGTTCAAGACCAGGTTGGATGGTGCCCTAGACAACCTTATCTAGTGCGAGGTGTCCCTGTCCATGGTAGGGCTTTTGAACGAGGTGATCTTCAAAGGTCCTTTCCAACCCAAGCCATTCTATGATGATTATATACACATAATATACAAAAGAGATCAACTGTGCTTTTAATGGTCTTTTATATTGTTTTTCTCAGGTATTAAAATAAACAAACCAACAAACAAATAAATAAAACAAAACAAAGTTGAAAATCAAAAAACATTTCTATATGATTTTGTGGAATAGAAGATAATTTCCTACTTTGCCACATTAGTGCACACATTGTTAAACTAAAGGTTTAACAATGCTGATTTAGTCAGTCTATAAAAGATATCATCCGTTTGCCTTCAGTTGTTAACAATAAGCAGATAATGAGAGACATTGCTGAAATGGAGACGGTGGAGACGCCAGCTGGGATAGCAGGTCCTCCTCTGAAAAGAAGTCTCAGATGTAGCTTGATGGGCTGTGGCTTTATTCTATACCCCACTGTTTTTGCTGTTGTTGTTGTTTTTACTTCTCTTAGTAAAAGCATTAGGATTTTGAGAGTGATAAGCAATTGAAAGCAAGGTATTCTAGTGGGAAGCACCTTAGTTTCTAGAAAAACTTATAGCTAACCTTACCATATAAAATCATCACAGTCAACAGGAATCTTTGCTTTATTGCTAAGATAATGGAAGATGTGGGAATCTGCTGTCACTTGATATTGGAAGGTACAGAGGTACTGTGACCTCACCTATGGTAAGAAATATAATCAAAGGAAGCAACCAGCACCAAAATAAGGACAGTACACTGTTTTTCCTAACAGAATTTCAGAAAGTTTCACAAGCACTGAACAGTGTCGATTAAATTATAATTTCCACCAAGGTAATACCATATATGACATGAGCCCATAACATCTACTCATGCTCAGTAAGAGATGTCACAATTTGATCTTCCATGATTCTACATACTGTGACGGTGTCAAGATAGGGACTTGATGCAGTTGGCAGACATCAAGGTACAATCTCAAATATCAGTGAAGCCTAAAATAAAGCTACAGCACCACCAAACCTAATCAACGGTAATAGGACCTTGAATTGTATTTCTTTTTAGTTGTCTTTTACCCAAAGGATGCAATCAGAAAGTCTCCCGTGGGCTTTGCAGGTGAAAAATTTACAGACTCTTGGAACGATTCTCCTGGAGAAGCTAACAGCCCATGGCTGGTACAGTCTTTATATTAGAATATCTTCTTTGCTCAATTTTGTTTGTAATTGTCTTTAAAATTATTTGAGAGTGCTGATATTTTTAGATAGAAAAACTGTATGTGATACTGCAATCACCAGTTTCAGTTCTTGCACCCTCAGTAAGCTTACAGATGACACCAAGTTAGGGGGAGGTGTCAAACTGCTGGAGGGTAGGAAGGCCCTCCATGCAGAGGGACCTGGACAGGTTGGATAGATGGACAGAGGCCAATGGGATGAGGTTCAACATGGCTAAGTGGCAAGTTCTGCACTTTGGCCACAAAAACCCTATGCAGCACTACAGGCTTGGCTTGGGGCAGAGTGGCTGGAAAGGTGTGCAAAAGAAAAGGATCCAGGCGTGTTGATTGATGCTCACCTGAACATGAGCTGGCAGTGTGCCCAGGTGGCCAAGGAGGCCAACGGCATCCTGGCTTGTATCAGGAATAGTGTAGCCAGCAGGACCAGAGAGGTGATCGTCCCCCTGTACTCAGCTCTGGTGAGGCTGCACCTTGAGTACTCTGTTCAGTTTTGGGCCCCTCACTTCAAGAAAGATATCGAGACTCTGGAGTGTGTCCAGAGAAGGGCTACAAAGCTGGTGAAGGACCTGGAACACAAGTCTTATGAGGAGCAACTGAGGGAACTGGGGTTGTTTAGTCTGGAGAAGAGGAGGCTCCAGGGAGACATTATTGCTTTCTACAGCTACCTGAAAGGAAGGTGTGGGGAACTGGGGGTCAGCTTCTTCTCACAGATAACTAGTGATAGGAGTAGAGGCAATGGCCTCAAGTTGTGCCAGGAGAGGTTCAGGTTTGAAATTAGGAGATATTTCTTCTCATAAAGAGTAGTCAGGAATTGGAACGGGTTACCCAGGGAGGTGGTGGAGTCTCCATCCTTGGAGGTATTTAAGGAAAGGTTGGATTTAGTAGTTAGGGACATAGTTTAATGGGCCATATTGGTGGTAGGTAGACAGTTGGACTAGAGGACCTTAGAGGTTTTTTCCAGCCTTAATGATTTTACGATTCTATGAACTTTGGGCCCAATTCACAGTAGAATTTACTGTAACTGTCAATTTATAATATATTACTGTTAAAAAATAAATTATTATTATTAATATTATTAATAATAATAATAAATGTAGAAGAGGAAAGAACTGATATTTCCTTAGGACAAGATCACAGATGACATTTCTTAGTTATGTCAGAAATTGGCATGAATATCAGGATATATACATAACACAGATAATTAAAAGTATATTGACCTATTAAAACAAAAGGGTACTAAAATAAAAAAATGTAATGCTGTTTTCGTTTTCTTCAAATGTTTTATACAAGTACATATGTTTCACAATGAATATATACTTGATGCTTTCTCAATATAGAAGAGTTATGAATAAAAAATAAAAATTAAATAAGCTATATATGCTTTCTTTATTAAATCTTTGTAGTTAAGATTAAGATTTTAAACTATAAAAAAGGCTAAAAATCAAAAAAGATGAGGTGATGTGGTATGTGCAGATGACAAAAAACTATTAAGGAGGTACAAGAGTGACAAATCTGAATGCTAAAGTATCTCAGAAATAGATCAAACAAACAAACAAACAAACAAAAAATCGATTAAATAAATATTATTCACTAAGCTCCACAATCAGTATAAACATCAAGCAAGCAAAACCTCTTGTCAGTCCATGAAAGAACTTCTTGCCTTAGCAACCACATGTTGAGATTTCTAGATTTCTTGTATTTCTTACAGAAACAGAACACCAAGAGATAACAGTGTGAACTTGCTAAGAACTAATAATGTTCTTTAGGATGCTATGAAGCACTGAACCACTGAAGCTGATTTTAAATGTAATTTTAAATGATGAGAAATGTCCATTAAAATAACATATTCTCACATCAAGCTGTGTAAACAGAAGATCTACTTTTACTTGTGCTATGAGCAGAAGCAAACTGCACCTCACAACAGCCATGCATGAAAAAAAAAAAAAAAATATATATATATATATATATATATATATATATAAAACACATTCTTGATTCCTTGTGAAAGTTAATAAATATGCAGAGATCAATTAGTCAGGTCAAATTAACCTCATGCACTTCTGCAAATACTTCTTTTGGTCTAGAGACTTCCATTATGCAAATATATTTTTGGATATTTTTCTTTTGCATTTGCATTTTTTGTGTTTTATTGTTGTTGTTGTTGTTGTTGTTGTTGTTTTTAAGCCAAACTGTGTTTCCATGTGTGAAGTGTGTTCTTTTGATATGTAGATATTGCTTGGCTTCAAGAAACTGCCAACATCTCTGGTAAACTGAACAAAATTGTCTCTCAGTCTTGGGTCCCTTCCAGTCCATTTCTTCAGATAAGAAATGTGAAATTGTCTTCACTGTAAGTTGTGCATAGTCTTGTGTTATTCCAGAAGACACTGTTCTGTTTTGAAAAGCCTTATCTATAAATTGCAAGAACACAGTCTTCTCTGTTTGGTTGGAGCATAAGACAACTTGTTAATTACAACTGTGATTAAAGATTTTCTGTCCTGATTGGCAGTCAGAGGGAGACATGGGGGCAAGAAACAGGCAAGGAGGTAACCCATTCCAAAACTTTTGACCAGCATATTATGCATCATCTCTTACACAAGTGTGTCTGAGAATGCCTCCCTTCAGCTCTCACTGTGCAAGGGGGAAAAACTACACTTCATTTTGTTCCCTTCCATTCTGTCATGCAGTATTGGGCAGAGGGATCATGAGTCCTGTCCCCTTTGTGCTGTCTTGTACAAGTATGTCCCCTCCCACTGACCTCTCAGTTAAAAGGACAGATTGCTGGGTAATTTATTAATTTATAGGCATGAAGGACCTATAGAAGAAGAGGAAGGTTCCCTACTCCTCACTTTTATTTATGAATGATAACCTACTCCCAGACTAGAAATCAAAAGAGAGGAGAGGAGAGGAGAGGAGAGGAGAGGAGAGGAGAGGAGAGGAGAGGAGAGGAGAGGAGAGGAGAGGAGAGGAGAGGAGAGGAGAGGAGAGGAGAGGAGAGGAGAGGAGAGGAGAGGAGAGGAGAGGAGAGGAGAGGAGAGGAGAGGAGAGGAGAGGAGAGGAGAGGGATAGAAAAGATAAAGGGATAAAATATTAAAAAGATTAAAAAATGTGACATACACGCGCACACACACCAAAACAAAACAAAACAAAACAAAACAAAACAAAACAAAAAAAAAAGTGTTCTCTTTATGAATATGAGCATTTAAAAAAAAAAAAGTATTTCTGTTACAATCATGACCCAAATCAGGTCCAGACTATAAATTCTAGGCATCTGCAGACTCATCATACTCAGACTCATTTTTTATGTTGTTGATATTGTTCTCAGAGGCTGGAGCAAGGTTCTAATTGGATTCTTGTGGAATGAAGAGAGACCTAAAGCATTGTTTCTGGAGATCTTGTGTGACGCTCAGTTAGTGCTTCATATGGATGAAAGCTAATGGTTTAAGACCCATTCTCAGAAGCTGCTGGATGTCTTCATCACTCATTTACTTCAGTAAGAAGTGATGTGCTTAGCATCTGTCTCATTCCCTAGCTCTCCAGCAATGTGTAGTCGCTTAACTCTCATTGACTTAGGCTTTTAAATGACCATGAAATTTGAAATTTAGGGAGCCACATGCTAGAGGAGTGATACAAGAATTTCTGCACTTCAGTGTTATCTTTGATTTTTCTCAGCCTGCCTGCTAGCCTTTTTGTTACTGACTTTTTTTTATCCTTCTTTTTTTTTTTTTCCACAGAAATTTGCTATTAATTTAGCTGTTTCATTGTCCTTTTATTGTTCTTAGTTAGATTTCTTACATCTGGACCCTGCATCCCAGGTGTATTAGATCATATTAAAAGCCTTCCTTCTGCTCTTTGTTCTAACATGTGCTCTTTCAGCTGTAAAAGATACTGCACAGTAGTAACACTTTGAACCAAAAGGTCAAAGAGCTTCCTGAATTAGCAGTGGTCACTGTTGGTCTAGATACCAGCTAATTTGTTGTTTGGATTTACCTGAAGTGTACAGTTTGCCTGGCTGTTTTAGGAATTGTATTCAAAGGCTTATTTGAAAAGGATCATATCATTCAATCACTTGTTTAAAGACCAAAATCTGAAAGCAAGCCTGCTCCATGGCTTTCTAACTTGTCTGACTTTAATTGTAAAGACAAACCCTTTGTAAAGGATTGCAGAGGGGCATTCAAACATTGAAAGTTTGGTTCCACTGTATCTGAGGACGTAGGTCTGATTCAAGATGAGAAGGGAAAGGAGGATTACAAGCTTAAAGCAAAGATAAAAATAAGTTTGAAACAAGCTTACTGGAAGAAAGAGAAACAAGCTTGTCATGACCTTGCCACAGGGAAGAGAACAGGTTTACCAGGGGTTTCCAAGAAGGCTAAGACAAAGGCCATCTTGAAATTGTGATCCATTTGCTGCTTTAACCTGCCTCAAATTTAAGTGAGTCAGCTGTGATTAAAGCAGTTAGAAAGGGTGAAGTTTTATTTCTTCTTGAAAATGCTATTGGTTATTTTTTGTGTGTGTGAAAACAAAAACAACCCTGTAACTAGATTGATGTAATTTATTTGTATAAATAAATTTGTATTATTATTGTATTTTAAATATATTTCAAATGATCATTCTTAACTTTGTGGGGACAAGAGCTACACAGATCTGTGATGAAAACAAGAAAATGTACCAGTATCCCAAATTTCTACACCAGAACACCATAAGAAGGGGGGAGGTAGGGGAGAAAACAACAAAATCCTTCTATTTAATCTACACTGACTTTTCTGTTGACTTGGACTAATCAGCTACAGTTGCATAGAAGCCAAAGGGGGAGAGGAGGGAATCTCTAACCAGACTTTCCTCTGCAACTCTGATAACCATAGCAGGCTGCCTTGCCAGCAGCAGAAACATATGAAGTTCAGTTTCTTTCCACAGTGAGATAAGAGGATCTTAACCAGTGACTGTGAGGACTGCGTTTCCTATTTCACGCTTAGTGCATAAAACTTTGGTTAACCCTCTTCATATGTCATGGACTCTTTAACAAGAAAGCTGCCACTACACCCTGCTCTGGAAATCTATTTCTTTTCAGATATTTCTTTTCTGCTTTTTAATAAGGGACTAAAATATTTTGCAGTAAGGTGGAAGACTTTTTCTCTTTCCATTCCCTATGTTAATATCTGGAGATTCACTTATTACACCTACAGGTTCCAGCCCTCTTATCTGCCTGCTTTCCTGGCTTTGAAGTTGCCATCCACAACTAGGAGAGGGGACTTCTGAAAAAGCACTGTGAGGCTAAGAACTTAGTACTGCTTCCACTTGTAATTTGGTATGCAGCAGCTCCCTCTTCCTTCTGGATTCTCCCTGCTTCTGGTACAAACAGGTTTTTATGCTTCCTGCATCTTCATTTCATTCTCCATGGGGGATGCTTCTTAGTTTCTGGCCTGGTCCCCATCATGACAGCATTCTTATTTTCTCTCCATAAGCAAGACTGATTACAGATACTTGAATATAGGTCTCATTAGGGAAAGTACTCACTGAATTTGAAAGTTTCATTGTGTTAAACAACTCATACTGATATTATTTGAGGGCCCTTTCCCAGATATTGCTCTGGTCAAATGAAATGCTGGCCCCAGAAAAATCTGAGCAAAAACTCGTATGTCTGCAGCGTAAGGATTTTGCTTATAGCTATAACTGAGGTTAAAAAGATGCAAATAATTATCACAATCATTTCAAAAAGTTTGTACTGTTCTTCATTTTATTGCATTAGAGCTATTCCTTTATTCTGTTGATTTCACACTCCCCGTTGTTTTTTCTTCTATACCAGCCCAATAACTACAATAGTCTTGTAAAAACCTGATCTTAAAGGAAAAACGGAAAGTGACTATCAAATCTAATCTCCTATTTAAAGACACCTCATCCATTTCTACCTATAACTATTATATCCTTATAGCCATATATTCTCAATAGCTATATATCAGCTGTGAATACAAAATAGGTAGATACAAATGAGCCGTATTTTGCATGGCTAAGCCACCTGGGTCCTCTGGTCAAGGTTGAACTGGGCTCAATGGTTACACCGTCTGCTGTAATAAATTAGCAGTGCTTTTCTGCTGTGCCTCTAGCTGTAATAAGTATACATGCATTATGGGTGTCACCCTGTCTCCGAGGACAATTTTAATATAGCTTAGACAATAGCCAGGCTAAATAAACAATGAACCAGTCACAATATAGAAAAACAGTGCAGGCTGCAGGGTATAGAGTTCAGCAAGGGAAAAGAAAGAAGCAAATAAAACATTAAAAAGATTAGCAAGCAATAATAAGAGAGACACTTATAACACCCCAGATAACCTGGGGTAGTCATTTGGCATCAGTGTTGAGGATGTGATTCAGCAAGGTTTATATGTTTACCATTAACATCTTGTTTAACCTTTATTAACCAACTTTGAGTTACAGAAATGCACTAAAAATTGAAATCAATTTTAATTGTTTGATGAATCAAGGCCTGGAGCTTCAAAGCATAACCCTAATAAACAGACCGAGGTTATCAAACTAAAGTAGCTCTACAATCACCATTACCAATACTCAGACAAAATCATGGTCAATGGTGTAATGAATGTAAATCCAGAATGGATGAACATGAGAGTTCATTGATCTATGACTTCTGGTCAGTATGGCCTCTGATGGCACTGTATGTAGTGTAGTAAATTAGTGCCACAGCCCACACCCTCTCACAGAATATACATGCCTTCTTTTCTCTGGTCAAAGGCAGGGCATTTCACAAACTGGGAGAGGAAACCTTGATAGGTCTGGATTATTGTGTACAAAGTTCTGTAATTTACTTTGACCAAAGCAGTTACTTTATCAGCATTCCATCAGAATTTCTTCATTTGGAATGGACTGGACATATCTACATATCCTTATACGACCAAACTCTGTATGATACTTATCTGTAGCCTGTCTTTTAAACCAGTACTGAGTTAAGAATTATGAATTTTCTAAGTACTTCTTTAAACTATTAATCAGTGTTCCACAAATCTAAACTAATTAAGCTTTATAAATTATTGTATGGAGTGGCACTGTTTTTTAACCTTTTTTTAAAGAAAGGAAGCTAAACTACCAAGTGCTTAGGTCAAGGAGACATGAGTCATTTAATTTTTGGACTCAGATTGGGATGCTTAGATCCCAATTTTCTAGGACATTTACTATTTTACAGCACTTAACATGTTTTTATATCTTGTTATTTACATCATTCCAATCGGCCACAGTTATGTTTGTGAGACCCAACATTTCTGCAAATGTGAAAGCTATCAAGTAGTTTACAAGGAAAATGAAGAGTACATACAGCAGTGAATTGCATAAGGTTGAAGTGACTTCCCTAGCCCCATACAGGCATTCTGGTAGGAGGCGAAAGTAGAAGCAATTTTCCAATAGGACATTTAACTGTCTTACCCATCAGACAATCTCTTGACACCCTAGCCTCATTTTTAAATACCTTACAGTGTCTTCAGCAAGTTCATTTTGTGCTTCACCTCTACATGAAGAGGGAAAAAAAAAAGGAAAAAAATAAATAAATAAATGAGTGTTTAGTGTCTAACACTGTGGGAGGAAACGGGCTGTGCTGGCAAAGTTGTGTTTGTGCTTATGGAAGGGTGAATGGACTGGTATGGGGCAAACTTCCATGCTGCTCAGCACACGAAAAGAAGGGTAGGCAGAGAGTAGCCTTTCTGAAGCACACCAGCTTGAGGGGGCTCTTGTAGGTGACAATAGAAGGTTTCCTAGTTCCCAGATGTAACTGAGAACCTGGTGGTCATATTCGTCTCCACTTTGAGGTTAGGCATAGCATTAGCAGAGCCTTGAGTGCACTCACCAGCTCTGTGGCCCATTATCCCATCAGAGGGCCTTGGATGCTCATGTTCAGGGACAGCTCCCAGGAACTGGTCAGAGCTGCAGGAAGGACAGCTGTGAGGGACCTTGTCAGGGGCTCCTTGCTATGCTTCGAGCTGCTTTTGATCTCCAGCCCTCACTCAGGGTCCTTGAGTTGTGCCACAGCCATGCTTTGTACCTTCTAAACCTGAACTGCTGACCTACTTATATGTCTTGGCCTTAGACCTGGCTCAACACCGGGGTCATGTCTATGATCCCTGGGCTGAGGCTGATCCCTGTCTCTGTTGCCAGCCCTGCCCTGCTCTTCTTATTGGGCACAGTGAGATGGCATTTGACCACCACCCATAGCCCCAACCTCCCCTCCCCAGCAGACATGTACCAGCCCCTTTCATTCGACTGAAAAGGAAAACACATCTGTGAGTCAAACAGGAAACAGAGTTCACTCTGAAGAACAGCTGAGGTCACTGGGCCTGTTCAGCCTGGAGAAGAGGAGGCTGAGGGGAGACCTCATCACAGTCTACAACTTCCTCGTAAGGGGGTGTCGAGAGGCAGGAGACCTTTTCTCCATTAACACCAGTGACAGGACCCGCGGGAACGGGGTTAAGCTGAGGCAGGGGAAATTTAGGCTTGACATCAGGAGGGGGTTCTTCACAGGGAGGGTGGTTGCACACTGGAACAGGCTCCCCAGGGAAGTGGTCACTGCACCAAGCCTGTCTGAATTTAAGAAGGGATTGGACTGTGCACTTAGTCACATGGTCTGAACTTTTGGGTAGACCTGTGCGGTGTCAAGAGTTGGACTTGATGATCCTTAAGGGTCCCTTCCAACTCAGGATATTCTATGATTCTATGATTCTATGATTCACTCCAAAGAGATCCCATATTCAGGCAACTTGAAGACCAGAAGTAAGTCACAGCGATGCCGAAAGTGCCAGCCTTACCCAATATGACTGTTCTTGTTCAATCTACACCTTTTCCTGATTTCCCATTGCTGTATTCACTGGTAGCCATAAGACATCTTGTCCCGATGAAAATTTTTGATGCGCAAAACCATAGATTTGTTCTTAGCTTATTTCTTGGAAAGAGTCATACCTTTTGTAGTTGAAATCCTCCCAGAATATACAAACTGAGACAGCTATCTGGCATCAGAAACTTCATCCTGAACAATTTAAGTCTAGCAATATAATAAGCAAGAGTTTTATTGTGGAAATTGTTAGTCAGCCATAAATACAGGCATCATTTTCTATGTTACGTATAATATAAATGTAATAGTTCTAGCCATATATTAAAGGCTGCTGGAGAAAAGGATTGCACATGTTATAGCATCACCTGTTCCAAGAACTATGAAGCAGTCACCTATACATAAAGCAAGTCTAAAATAGCTTATAAATGACAGCAGCAGGATACAAACTTAGACTTCCTTCAGGAGACTTTCTGTACTGATTTGTGGTAGCCTAGCTTATGACTTAAATAATTGAATGCAAATAACAATTAAAAAAAATAACAAATTAACAATTAAAAATTAACAATTAAAAATTAACAAATAACATTGGGGAAATATTACCAACATCCCCAGAAATTCACCTAGTATTTACCTCATAGAAAGCCTGCTTTTCTCTCTCAATAGAAACAACGTCTTCATGGATGTTTTAATATATTACATAAGCATGATACACAAGATACATGTAAGATACTCGTTGCATCCAGTAAGATGTATTATTTAGAGACAGACCATGACTATCCCATCACTTTCAGATTGGATGTGGAAAACAAGA
Organism: Netta rufina; assembly: GCF_964035555.1. Taxonomy (NCBI): domain Eukaryota; kingdom Metazoa; phylum Chordata; class Aves; order Anseriformes; family Anatidae; genus Netta; species Netta rufina. Next base: position 128,343,569 of record NC_140124.1, read on the forward strand.
AGGTTATTTTTTCCTAGCTCTCAGGAGGGAATTAGGGAATAAAATTAAAACAGAAAGTGTGAGACACACAGGAGATAACAGTGATTCTAATTTGTTTCATTATACACACATCTATGAATGGTACTTAATCTGGGTGCAAAAAATAAATAAATAAATAAATAAATAAATAAATAAATAAATAAATAAATAAATTGCTATGATTATGTACTACAGTTATAGGAGCTTCTGAGTGTGCAGTTGTAACTCTCTGGCAATGTACCTATTTTTCCTGGAATTATCACCTGCTTTCATCTGACTCCGAAGCAGAATATGTGAAAGACTTAGGAACCCAAGGCTACTCAGTGCTCAGTGCCTTGTCTTGTTTTAAGTAAGTGTCCTGTTTTATGTGCCTGATATTGACATCAGAGGAAGCTGTGCTTCTCCAAATTCATTGTGCTGGTTCATATGAAGAGCTTACATCAAATGGAATGGTATTTGTTTTAATCACTGAAAAAGTGAGCTGTGGACATCATTGTAACCCATCCAAACTACAAGGAACAGCCTTTGAGAGGACAGAGGGGAAGTCCACTTGCCCCAGAACAAACTGCAGATTCAGTAGGTCCTTCAGTCCAATTGTAGTCCATGGCTAAAAGCAGAGATAGTGGAGTGACCAAAATGTGTCCAGTGTTACCAATCTGCCGGCTGAACAGCTGAACAGGTCCATGACAGCTGATAAAAAGCACTTGTATTGTAGTCAGCTACCAGGAAGAATGAATCATGCCATTTACTTCTGATGAGAAAGAAGGATGCAGCTTCTCTCTGTCCTTACAGACACAGGGGAAGAGAGAAGTTGGGCATTGTGCCAGAACTCAGCAAACTACTGCAACCTGTGAGCATCTCTTTCATTCTAGATAAGCTGAGAAACGTGAGAGAGGATGGAAGTAGTGGTATATATTTTTACATTGAGGTGCCAAGAGTACTTCTGTAACACAGAATAGAACTGGTTAGAAGTGGGTGTGAATCCAGCAAATTAAATAATTCTATCAAAACGATTCTATGAGTAGGCAAATTATTCCTGTATTTCAAGCCTTTTGCTTGTGTGTGTGTGTGTATCTAGCTTGTTCACCCCTACATATATCACAAGGTCAAATTGAGGAAAACAGAAAATGAGAGAGGACATGGAGAGGATGGAATACAGTCCTGGGAAAAACAGCTATAAAGACTCAAGCTGGGTCATGTAGATGCTAATAAGGATCTACGTGCAGGCAGGCACAGATGTACATATTTGTGGGCCAAGGTACTCCTGGCAAGGTTTTTTAGTGGAGGTAACTCATGAATGAAAGGAAATCCTGGTCCTCCTTTGCTGCAGTCTGTGGGCAGCAATGACTCATTCATCCCCAGTACTGAATCATGAATAGAAGCATTCTTTAGGGAATAAAAACTTTTATGAAATTTTATGAAGAACTACCCTGGAAGTCTTCTTCGAATAAAGCAATTTCCTTTCAGGTAGAAGAAAAAAGTGTTGCTGTTTACAATCTTCCTAAATACCTGCTCCCTAGCCCATTATGCTCTGCCAATGGCAGTACTGCCAAACTGAATGGTGTAAAAACCATGGTTTGTGCCTCCAAATAGCAAGATTAGTTTATGTATCATTAGATTTCTTTTTAAAGTTTTGGAGTCAAGCTACTTTTCCTTCCAGGATCTGAGCTATTAGCACAGCTGAATGAGTAGCAGTTTCTGAATATTCCAATAATATTTTTTGAATAATTTCCTATTCATAACACACATTGTGAAATTGCCAGCTTTCTGATGAATTTGGTGTGTATGAAAAATGAGATGAGAACCCGAGAGAACTGAAGACATTTTGCCATGCAGTGTTTTAGCTGCTGGAAGTGATACTAAAGGTGAACTGGAACCCAGAGTCATCTTGGTAGATTAGTGCACCATTGTCTATCATTTTTATGAAACAACATTTTTTGAAGTCAGATATCATCAATCATTATTGATTTTCCTAACACAAAAATTCGTTCAAGTCTCTGTCCATGACCTCATAATGCATTGCAAATGAGATGAGAAAACACAGAATTTCTTGGACTGAAAACTGACCAGAAGGAAACAAGCACAGTGTTACAACTATGGAGGTTGTACTCTTTGATAGTATGAGTGTTATCTAAGCATACACAGATGTATATTGTCTTTTGCTACTACTTACCAACAATATTAACAATTTGGATGAAACGTAAGTACATTGCACCAACAATAAATGCATTTTGCTGACATGGCAATCTTCTTAGTTATGGTAAGTTATACTCTAAAAAGCTTGGTAACTAGAAGGAAATTCACACTTAAGTCACTTGGACTTGAAGTACAAACTTCAACATAGAACCTTAGTTCCCATGTAGAAGGGGCATTTCTGGGGTTAATTTGGCCAAGGAGATAAATTTGTCACTTGTATTGTGAACTTCTGCCAAATGCAAATACAGAAATACAATAGGATGCAGTTTTCATGAGTAGTGTAGAGTGTATGACAAAATCCCTTTTCAGTGACTAAATAACAGCTCAATAAATAATCTTGCTAAAGGGAAGAAATTTATTGTTTTTAAAGGTGAGGTGTGTGAAAGCTTCTATTGTACTTGATTTCCTCCACCTCCTTTTTTTTACAACATAGAGTTATAGAGTGGAAAAATATAATTAATAGTTTGGGATTTCTGAAGCCCTGACATCAAAAATAAAATAAAATAAAATAAAATAAAATAAAATAAAATAAAATAAAATAAAATAAAATAAATAAAATAGAATAAAATCTTGCACAAGCTGGCTTGTCTCCATCAACAAAAATTAAATTTCAGAGGAACCTAAAGGAAGATTTAAACCTTTCATTATGGGAAACAATAAGCACTATTGAAATGTCTGTCTTGCCACAAATAAATGGCACTAATATATCACTTGGTAAGGAATGGATGATTACACTCCTTCAGAACCTGATAAACTCTTCCCAAATTCACCTACTAAAGAGGTTACAAAAAATACTTCTATCAAACAGCTGATAAAAAGTGAAAGGAAATACTTTTTAGATAGCACATGCAATTAATCTGGGGAAATCATTGTGAAAGGATGTTATTGAAACTAATTAATTACTGGATTTCTAACATGGTGAGATCTGAATATAAACAATGAGAATACTCAGCTCCACATTGAACCTGAGACAAAATGTAGGATTGTGTACCCTCAAGCTTCAGTGTGGAAGCCAGCAACTATGGATAAGAAGAAACTTTGTAGGCAGATTAATTCATAATTATCCACTGATAGCCCTCTGAATCATGTACCAGAGACATTGCACAGGACTGAGTCATCTCTGGTACAATGTCATACTTAGTATCCTCTTTCCCTAAAACTCCCTTCTGCAGTCAAGACAGGGCATCCCTCATGCTTGGATTGATGGGAGAAAAAGATAGCCATGTGGGCTCACCTATGTGAATACGTGTGAGCTGTTTCAGGCAAAGTTCATGTTGCATACAGGACAATAGTTTTGGCAAAGCCCTTCCCAGCAAAAAGCCTCTACCTACAGTGCAGACTGAAGTCATCAAAAGGATAATTAGCAGCTGTTTAGTTTTTGTTTTGCCCCTGATCTATGTCCTTCTGTGTATTCTTGGTAGTTTTAACACGAATGGATCCCTTAATCTCATTGTGTTTTTCCAGTTACAGCCTAAGTATGGGTTTGGAAGGACTCTCTTCAACTCCAGACTTTGGATCAAGTCATGTACATGTCTTTTTTAAAATCTGTTTTTAATGTTACTAGGTCCAGCAACTTTTGTGAATAGATAGAAATCTGACATACTAATAAGGGACTGGGACGTAATTTCCATACATGATTATATATATATATAAAATATATATATATATTTAGCCCCATATATATCTATGGGGCTAAATTATTCTACTAAAATATAAACGTTGTGATTAGCACTCGAATTACTTCTTACAGTTCCAAAATAATTAAATAATGAGGAAAAAAATGTTCACTCACTGCATAATGAATCCATCCAACAGGGCACAATAGACACAGTCATATTAAAACCTGGATCATTACCCTTCTTTTCCTGCAATTAAGAGCTCCACAGGATGTGGATGTTCCATTGATATCAGTCAGTCTAATAACACTTTAATTATTTTTAAAAGTCAGATAAGACATGCAGAATCTGAAATAATACTAGCTCAATATTGTCATCCAGACACATCGGCTTTCCTTCTCCCTGCTTGCATACACTTTTAGAAAATATGTGACCAGAACATGAGTGCAAGTACCACATGCTCTAATGCTATCTTACTGAGAAGTAACCCTATGTCTATCATGTCATTTGTTTCCTTTAACTGTTCCTTGGGGATTAGTTTGACTAGCCTATTGCTTCATGTTTGGATAATGTGGCTAATCCTTTCCAGTTTCATTATTCTAATCACTTGCAAGCTGGCTCCCTTTTGCTTGCCTATATGGCAGCCAGACAGTGCTTCTTTCCTTTGTAAAGTGGCATGCACTGAAAATGCAGAACACCTTTTTTTGTAGCTTCCATTTAAAAGCCAGGTTTGGCAGCTGGTTTAGTGTATGTTTCAAAACTACATAGACAGAAGGGCCTTTGGGAGATGATGCTTTGCATCATGCTGTCTTCTTAGATCAGTGCAGACTTTTTAGATTTTCACTTCCAATTGCATTCTATCCATAATTTCTGTGTTTAATTGCTAGCTATAAATGTGCATGCCACTGAAATATCTGAAAACTTTGAAAGATTTCATTTTAAAGTGTCCCTCTGGTGACATAATACACTTTGTAAGAAAAAAAAAAAAAAAAAAAGATATGTTGCTATTACATCCAGTCTGCAAACTCACTCTATGATTTCCATGTCACGTTTGCACAGTTTACTAGCAAAAACATGTTTTCACTGTCCTCTCTGTTTCAAATTCAGTGTAAATTATTAAAAAAAAATCAACCACCATTTTGTTCTGCTTTATACCTAAGCCCATGAAAGTCATCATAAATGGCCTGAGAAAAGAAATTCAGGCACCACTACAGTGAATGTGGAATGTGTCTTAAATGATGAAGCAAGAACCAGAGAAGGAAGAAAACAGTTTGTCATCTAAGAAAGGTAAAATATTTGAAAAATCACAGGGAGCAATCAGATTGTACTTCCATGATCACTACAAGAATTTGCCAGAAGCAAACACAAATACTTTTCAGTATTTTCAACTTATTGATAGATTTGGCCATGAAGTTCAACAAGGCCAAGTGCCGGGTCCTGCACCTGGGGCGCAATAACCCCAAGCAGAGCTACAGACTGGGAGAGGAATGGTTGGAGAGCTGCCAGGCAGAGAAGGACCTGGGAGTGATGGTGGATAGTCGGCTGAATATGAGCCAGCAGTGTGCTCAGGTAGCCAAGAAGGCCAACGGCATCCTGGCTTGTATCAGGAACAGCGTGACCAGCAGGGCTAGGGAGGTGATCGTCCCCCTGTACTCAGCTCTGGTGAGGCCGCACCTCGAGTACTGTGTTCAGTTTTGGGCCCCTCGCTACAAGAAGGACATGGAGGTGCTTGAGCGGGTGCAGAGAAGGGCGACGAAGCTGGTGAGGGGCCTGGAGAACAAGTCCTACGAGGAGCGGCTGAGGGAGCTGGGCTTGTTCAGCCTGGAGAAGAGGAGGCTCAGGGGTGACCTTATCGCTCTTTTTAGGTACCTCAAGGGAGGCTGTAGCGAGGTGGGGGTTGGCCTGTTCTCCCACGTGCCTGGTGACAGGACGAGGGGGAATGGGCTTAAGTTGAGCCAGGGGAGTTTTAGGTTAGATGTTAGGAAGAACTTCTTCACTGAAAGGGTTGTGAGGCATTGGAACAGGCTGCCCAGGGAAGTGGTGGAGTCACCATCCCTGGAAGTCTTCAAAAGACGTTTAGATGTAGAGCTTAGGGATATGGTTTAGTGGAGGGCTGTTAGCGTTAGGTTGGAGGTTGGACTCGATGACCTTGAGGTCTCTTCCAACCTAGAAATTCTGTGATTCTGTGATTCTGTGATTTTTTAGCTTCAGATTCCGTAAAACTGAGACAATCATTCATACATACCCGACTGCTCATATTGAAGACATGTAAATCTCTTTTTTTTGTTTGTCATGAGCTACATACCATTCACTACCACCAGTTTAAAGATGAGAAAACTGATCTGTAAAGAGGTGAATTGACAGCTCTGAAATTTTATCCTCAGTTACCATGACCTAAATTAAACTTCTCATATCTTATGTATACATGAACACAGTCTTTCCACTTTTTTAAATGCTGTTTACTGAAAGAATGTTAATCTTTTATTTTTCTTTTGGTCAGAAATTCAAATTATATACTGGTCTGATACAAATAATGGTGGAATTAATTTAAAAATCACACACCTCAAATTCCACCTAGTGATATTTCAAGTGGCTTGATTTCTTCAGAAAATATCCTGAGTATATTTAATTGGTTTCACCCCCAAATTACCTATAACATCGATCTAAATATGCACTCTCCAACTGATAAGGAGCGGCTGAGGGAGCTGGGCTTGTTCAGCCTGGAGAAGAGGAGGCTCAGGGGCGACCTTATCGCTCTCTATAGGTACCTCAAGGGAGGCTGTAGCGAGGTGGGGGTTGATTTGTTCTCCCACATGCCTGGTGACAGGACGAGGGGGAATGGGCTTAAGTTGAGCCAGGGGAGTTTTAGGTTAGATGTTAGGAAGAACTTCTTCACTGAAAGGGTTGTGAGGCATTGGAACAGGCTGCCCAGGGAAGTGGTGGAGTCACCATCCCTGGAAGTCTTCAAAAGACATTTAGATGTAGAGCTTAGGGATATGGTTTAGTGGGGACTGTTAGCGTTAGGTCAGAGGTTGGACTCGATGATCTTGAGGTCTCTTCCAACCTAGAAATTCTGTGATTCTATAATTTCTATCGGACACAGAAACTTTGGTCTTCCTATCTTTTGCCAATGGGAAACATTCACTACTAAATAGAATACTTCAGCCACCACTTAGCATTGTCCAAGAGTTTTTCAGCACACAGACCATGTTTTGGAATTATGTCTGTGAGACAGTATTGAATGATTTTCTTTTATGAATATGGTATGATTTTGTGCTTTCTGCTTTGTGCATGGACAGCCATTTGTGCATTGCTTCAGTGTAGTAAAATCTGTCTGGTCCTACAAGACCAGGCTATTTCAGACAAAAACCTGTTAAGATATTCTGGAAAAGACTCGGGGAAGACATCTAACAGTGATTCTGAACATTAATTGCTTCTCATATATGGACCTGTCTTCCAGGACAATAAACAGTAAATAATGAGACAAACATTACAATCCATGTGATTTAAATTATCCATTGAAAGTACATAGGAAAGAAGAGAGAAGGAATAAAGTCAGCTGTGCTTTGGTCCACATTGCAAATCATAATAATAGTGTGAAAATTAGATTGATGATTCTATGTCAGCCACCATTCAAGTCCATTGCCATTGATCTACCTATGCATTATATAATGATGATGCTTGACAGTATATAGTGTTATGGTCTGCAATGTCAAAAATGTCTGTTTCACATCAGATACATATACATCAACTTACATGCATCAGCTAAACAAAACAAAAAGAAAAACTCATGCCTGGCTCAGTAGACAGGATGATCTGGTTGTAAAAACAGACTTCCCTAAGGCTAGAGTTGAGTTGAATTACAGATCTATGGTGAATCCTGTATGTGTAACTGATTTGAGCCACGCTGCTAGCTTCCTTCTTGTATTAAAGTGGTCTTAATGTATTGAAAAAATAAAGGGGGGGGAAGGATGGGATAGGGCAAAATGGACCAACACTTTAAATTCAAATTTTCATAGGTACTCCTCTGCCTTAAATATACTGTGGGTTACTATGGGTTCATTTTTCAGTGAGGGGGGAGAGGAGAATGCTTATTTTCTATGTTGCTTAATAAATCTATGTCAAAAATGAAAGGCTTAACTAACTGGGAAAAAAAAATGCAGATGGTGATTTTTCAATCAGTTAATTGAAATCTGGATAATTGTTTCTATTGCACTGTGAGGAAGAGATATAGATGAAATAAGAAGCAAACTACATGATAGCGTCAGGGTTTACCAAACCTTTCCATCTGTCTAAACTGATGCCAAGAGAAGCAATCAATATTTAAGAGTTTACAACAGGTTTAGTTAAGTGATTTTATAAAGAAGATGGACTTGAAACTTCTCTTAGTTACAATATTCATTCAGCAAACTACAGTGCTGTTATTAACCATTTAAAATGATATAAATGAAAACATAACCCTAACACATGCATTTTTACAAGAGTCTTGTGATTTAAATGGTCCATCGTAACAGGCTAAGACCTTTAGCAACATTAATTCCACTTACATTAGCATGAAAATGGCATGCTTTTATTCTGATGTATTTCTGTGTATGCAGAGTCCTTGTATACTTCTTTCATCAAAAAAAAAAAAAAAAAGATATTCTTTTGCCTTGAATTTGCACAGTTGAACTTACAGAGAGAGCTTATGATAACATCTTGCTTGATGCATTACAGGGTTCTTGGAAGGTTCAGAACTGCTTCACAGGAGACCAAAAGCCAAAAAGTTGTCTTTGAGTTGTATGTTTGATGATACTGGGGAAGGAAAGGAAGGAAGGAAGGAAGGAAGGAAGGAAGGAAGGAAGGAAGGAAGGAAGGAAGGAAGGAAGGAAGGAAGGAAGGAAGGAAGGAAGGAAGGAAGGAAGGAAGGAAGGAAGGAAGGGAGGGAGGGAGGGAGGGAGGGAGGGAGGGAGGGAGGGAGGGAGGGAGGGAGGGAGGGAGGGAGGGAGGGAGGGAGGGAGGGAGGGAGGAAGAGAGGGAGGGAGGGAGGGAGGGAGGAAGGAAAATAAAATGTTTTTATGAAGTGTCTGGAAGAGTTTAATTTATGGAAAAGTTGTCTTTATATATATTGAAAACTTTCAATGACTTCTTACTGTGCTTCTGTCTTAATGCTGGTATAAAATCAATTGAAGATAATGCAGACTACAACTTGATAGGTCTGTGGAAGAAGCAGATCTTTGATGTGCGTTTGAGTGTAGGATTTTGGGGCCATTTTCGTGGCTTTTGGGTTTTCTAAATACAGCTTATGTTGTTTAATATTACTTTACAAGCACCTGTAAGTCTCAGCTTGGATTAAAACATCATGTTAGAGAATTCTGGCTATGTTATCTTTTCCTTTTGATGGCTCTAACTGATTAAGGGATTTTAAATACTTTAGTAATTCTGGACCTAAGCAGCCTTGTCTGCATTAAGGAAAGGAATGTAAGAATTTGCCTATGTGATTGTAGCTCATGGGAAAAATTATACTGATCTTGAAAGGCTGTTTCTGCTCTTTAAAATGCCATTTTCTATTGCATTTATTGTTGTGTGTAATCTCTGTTTTGTTAAGTGCAAGCAATAGTTAGCTAATGTATAAGGAGACTTCTATAAACCCACCTAATATTAAGCCATGCTTTAGCTTTATCAATGTTTTATAGAAAGACTGAATTTGAAAATAATAGACTCCATGTTTGACAGCTTTCCCTTTACCATCTGCTTTATGTGTTTTCTGAAAACACCTTGTCATATACTAAGTTAAGAGAAATGAAAAAGCACAGATAAATATTTGGGATACCATTTCATAGTCATATGACTGCTTAGTTTGTCTGTTTGTTAATGTCAACTTCAGTTTAAGACTACAGGATAGTCAAAGGAAAATGAAACAAAGCAAAACAAAACAAATCATAATGACCATTTACTGTAACTACTATAGATTTTTTTCTAAGAGCAATTAAAAAGAATTCTGACCTTGAATCAATAATCTAGTTTGCTTTATATCTTAATCTTGGAAAGACTTAAATGAAAATAATTCAGAACTTGAATTAGATTATTCACAACTCAAACCACAACTATATCTCAATATCTCTTTCATATGGATGTGTTTTTCCCATTAAAAATAAAAAGGAAAATACATTAAAGATAAACTTCTAACACGAGTAAGGATGGAAGAGAATGTGACAGCAACCTCCCTTGCTGCTATTTGTGAACTGATTCTACTTAAATCTGAATTCTTCAGTTATTAAGGACAGTGAAATTTGCCTTTGATTTGGTTTCAGCCATGATTTAGTTATTTGGAATACAATCAGATGCATGGCACCGCCTGTTTGTGTGTGATCACTGGATATGCCATACACTGAAGCAGCAAGTATTCCTCTGGAATGGAAGCAAGTCTTTGACAAATATTGGAAACAACCACAGAGGGCTTTAAGTTTCTTTTGCTTGGTGGGAGGGGAAGAATGACAAAGTAAGTAACAAAAGCTCAGTACTGCTAGCTCTGATCATTGCGTGCTTGACCCAGCAAAGCATATGCATAGGTTTAAACACAAGAATAATCCTACTAAAATCAACACTTTTCCTCAATAGTATGATGCAAAGAAATATAAACTTATTAAATCCTGTAATAATTTTATCTCTGCTGCATGCATATGATCCGTGGGTGTTGTTTTCAATCTGTTTGTAAAACGTTGTTTAAACACTAGCAATTCTTCTGTTTCATCATTTAAAGCCAACTACTTTTTTTTTTTTTTTTTTTTTTTTTTTTACAAAAAGACTACTAAAAGTCTAAATTAGAGTGGGGAAAAGGGAAAAAGGCAAGGATTCATGCTCAGATTCATGATCTGATTTTTAGAAATGTTTTAAGGATCTGAAAGAAAAGTAAATAATTCAAGTTACCTATCTTAAGTTTTACAATATTGAAAATATTCTTTAACATAAGAAATATCCCTAAGCTACTGATTCTAGAAATTTGGGACTGTGTCTGGAGGGTTGTAAATATCTCCTGCAAAGAACAGTTCTTCTGAAATTTACACATAGAAGCTATCAGTAGTTTCTATTTCACATAGATTTGTGTGTGTGTGTGTGTGCTAATACACTACAAACAATAAAATTAAATAATTTAGACAGATTTCAGTGCCTCGCCATATGTAAATTATTCCAGGGAAAAACAGTACATTGAAACTTTTTTTTTTTTTTTTAATTAGGAGATGAAGGAAAATAGATAACTAAATAAGACAATAGGCTATTTTTCTGTAAGTAAAGTTCGGTAAAATTATTTCCCCTGTTTTCCTTATTCTACTACCACCATTGTCCCCATTCTTCTCCTGTCACAGATTGTTTTATACAGCATTTTCTATTTGTTCTTATAATATCCTCTGTGTATATAGTCCTCTCTTTTGTTATGGTAGTTTTACATTATATCTCAAAAAGCATGTGGACAGTGGATTGGTATAATCTAAAAATTCCAATCATGAAATAGAATTGTAATTTTCATTGTCACCAACAAAGTCATTGTGCTGCATCATCAGTTTTTAATGTGAACAGAAAGGAATGATATCAGTTAGTATTAAACAAATCTCACTCAGCACTTTTTGACCATAACAAAAACTTTTAACTACAAAAACTACGATTTTAAAAGTGAGAAGCATGTCACAGTCTTTATACTTATATGCACATGAATTAGAGAGGTGTAGCACAGAATAATATGCACAATAAGATTTTTCACTAATATTCTAAACATTTGAGCATGCTTCTTAAATGTTATCATACAACAAAACAACTCTGGACTTACTGGGATTAGCCATAAAACAGTCCTTACATTTATTTTGTAAATAATATATTTACATATATTTTATAAATAATATATTTTTCTTTATAAATTTACATATATATTTATACACACAGATATATTTCTCTCTAACTAAGCAGTTTACTCTATAAAGGCACCTTTAGAATCTCAGGTCAGTGTTGAAGAATTTCTCTGAACTGTGTAAATGCTTGCACATTTGTAAAATGTATATGGATAGTATTTCAATGAAATCCAAATAACCCCATTATTTTACATGTGCAAAAAACAGTCTGACTGGACTGCCAGTCTGTTTGCTATATTTAACAATTAGTTTAATACACAGGCTCCTTGAGGACAAAAGACAGAAGGGCTGCCAATTTTCTGTATGGTTGGTAGATCACTCGTAGCCTCAGGCTAATGAGCTATAGTTTATTTCTCTGACCCCTTCCTGAAATGCCTGTAACAGCGTTTGAAGTGTGGTTCCAGGGTTGCTATCATCCATCCTGATTTCACATTTCTAATTAGGCCAAGTATATTCTAATCAAAACACAGAAAATATGAAAATGCTCTGGTATTAGTAGAGTGATAATGATGCTATTTACTGACAACAGGATCAAAAATAAAACAAGGAAGGGCAACAGTGAAATACAGATGTGTATTTGGAAGAGATTTCAAAAAGAGCTCAGCACCAAACAGTTCCTATTTAACAGCCTAATGACATTGGTTGCATTTTTAGAAGTCATCAACACCACTGACAATTTTATTCAAATATGTTAAGGGGAAAAGAATTCATTGACCCTAGTCGTGGGAACTACTTTTTAAAGTCTGATCTGAAATAATTTACATACTAGATTTAAAGAGCTCTCATAAAATGCATATATATATAAAACAACCTCAGATATTCATTCTGATATGAACAAATGGCAGCCTAATAGTTCATGGTAGCACAGTTACCCTGGCCCTGATTCATCAAGCAAGTGAGCTCAGACCACACAATGATCCTATCGGTTATGTGTGATGGGGTGAGTCTGTGCACATACATGCACACACACCTTTAGTGAGAACATGTGGAGTGTGAACCTTTGCAGTTGGTGAATTTATCAAGTAAAGTGGAAATATTTCTTAAATTTATAGGGAGTGTAGGTGTATAGGGTGTGGAAGGGAGGTAGTATCACGTATAAAGGTACGTATACCAGAGAAAGAAGGACAAGTGAAGACTGAGGTAAACTTTAAGTGCTTTGATGATATTTTAAAATACAAATCTAACAGGCTTCAGGAAGCTCAGAACAAGAAGGGATTTGAGAACTGGCTGGGCAAGCTCTAGTCAAAAAATGACAGTGGCTGGTGTTCCCCAAACAAACTTAAATAAATGACTCACTAAGGTGATCAGCGCTGGGGCAGTTGCATTCTGCAGCAGAACAGGGGATCATGGCGAACAGGTACTTTTCTGCATCAAGACCACGCGAGGCAGCTGAGGGAGCCGCCAGGACCTGGCAGCCCTTGCAAGGGAGCTGACAAGGCACGGTTGGAGCCAGCAGTCCCCTGTTGTACATTGCCAGCCCCTAGGGAGCTTGAGTGACCAGGAGTGTGGTGAACAGGACAGGCAAACAGGGTGTGGTGCATCAGTTAGGGTGTGGTGCATCAGTTAGGGTGTGGGGCGGCAGTCTGCACAGCAGTTCACACAGGAAGGGCACTCTCACCACTGTTTTCCAACAGTGGTTATAACCTGGTTGTGAAGAGTCCAGCCATGATATCCACCTGGCAAAAAGCCGTGACCTCTGCATCTCTTGTGGCCTCTCCAGCCACAGTTACCGATGTGACTACCCAGATAGGTCTCAGAGAAACATGCGGCCATCCAGGTCTTGGGCTTCAGGGTGTGCCCGAGTCTTCTGTCAGTGTCTGATAGCAGCAGCGGTGGGTATGCCCATGGGAGGTGTGCCCATGTTGAAGAACTGCTTAGCCTGGTGGCAGAGCTCCAGGAGAAGGCTGGGGAGCATCAGGGAGTCAGAGAGGGAAATTGACTGGTGGAAGCATGCTCTACCCTCTCTGAGACAGACTCATGAGCCAGCCACAACACGAGTAACAAAGATTCTTCTATCCCACCAGACAGCCACTACACAAAAGACAAAAGTTCCCCCATCCAACAAAGCAGTAGGCGGGGACCTAGGTCAAGAGGGGGAATGGAAGATTTCTGCTCTGGGTGGTAGGCAAGCCCCCTCCTTGCCTACCTCACCTTCCCAGTTACCCTTACTCAACAGGTGTGAGGCCCTAGAACTTGACAGTAAAGCAAACCATAATGTAGAAGAAAGCCCATCCCAGTTAGTAGGGGTGCCTAAGGCACGGCAACCTACCCCCAACATTACTACATCTTTCATCAAGAAAGAAAGGTCTATCATCACAGGGGACTCCTTTCTGAAAGGAACAGAGGGCCTTATTTGCCATCCAGACCCAACCCACAGGGAAGCCTACTGGCTTTCTGGAGCTTGGATAAGAGACATTGCAAGAAAAGTCACTCGCCTGGTACTGCCCTCTGACTACTATCCATTACTGTTTTTTCAAGTTGGTAGTGATGAAGTAGCAAGGAGAAATCCAAGGGGAATCAAAAGGGTCTTTAGGGCTTTGGGGTGACTAGTTAAAGGATAAGGGGCACAGGCTGTGTTTGCCTCTGTCCTTGCAATAGGAGGGATCAATGTTGACAGGCAGACACGTCTCATGAATATGTGGCTCTAAGACTGGTGCCAGTGGCAGAACTTTGGGTTTGTTGATCATGGGAAGGTCTATGTGACACCAGGCCTGCTGGCACCAGATGGAAAGCACCTCTCTCAGTGGGGGAAAAGGATTTTTGACCAGGAGTTTTCAGGGCTGATAGATAGGGCTTTAAACTAGAGTTGAAATGGGAAAGGGATAAAACCAAGCCCACCAGTGATAAGCTAAGGAATGGCATGCAAGAATCAGAGGAACTGTGTGCTAGTGATGTCCTTCGATCTGCTCCACAAGGTGCTTCGTACAATGAGGCACATTTGAAGTGCTTCTACACCAGTACACACAGCATGAGGAATAAACTAGAAAAGCTAGAAGTCTTGGTCCAATCTCAGAGCTATGATATCATTGGCATAAGTGAAACCTGGTGGGATGAGTCCTGTGACTGGTGTGTAACAATAGATGGTTACAGGCTCTTTGGGAGGGACATGCAGGGCAGATGAGGCAGGGGGTTAGTGCTGTATGTAAAGGGGGGCCTGGACTGTGTGGAGCTTGCAGTTGGTGATGGCAAAGATGAGAGCCTCTGAGTAAGGATTAAGGGTGTTATAAATGGCTCAGGATTCAAGTTAGGATTAAATAAAAAAATAGGATTTATTAAAAGAATATAAAGGAATAGAGGTAAGCAAACAGCGCTGGGTGCACCGGGAGTCTCCGCTCCACCAGGACGCACACCAGTTACATCAAGCAGCTGATTTTTATGCTCCTAGACTAATACATATTCATTACTACTTCTAAAAAAATAGATTATTATAATTAGCTTCCGGGGTCCAGTCCCTCCTACTGGAGCATGCGCAGTCTCCTCTGGGGGTCTCTTCTGGGGGTCTCTAGGGGTCTTTCATGCTGAAGGCTCGTAGTCTTCCTCTCCCCCTTTGTACTTACTTGGCACCATGCCAAGTTTATAGAACATTCTCTGCAAGTCTTGTCTCCCAGCCGTCCTTCAGCTTCCTTTTCCTTCCTCTTAATCTCTCGGCCCCCCTAACCAGATACCAAAGATCCGCATAGTATCCCATAACAGTCACTAGTTGTTATCAGTTGTTCTGAAACTCCCAGACATCAAACACAAACAGCTTTCTTATTTGACGCTTCACGAGTAATTAAAACATTCTTCTCCAGCCATTCACAGACACATCTATAGCAGTGTTAAGTTAATCTCGAAGAAGACAGGAAAAAAGGCTGTAACTGTTAGAAATAGAAGTCCGGAATAACAAAAGCAAACAGGTTCATAAATTTAAGGAGTATTTTCTGAAGACTTGATAAATTGACTAGAATGAGGGGGAGACTGGGACACACTGCATCTGTGGTTCAAGAATTAAATTGCCAGTGCAGGGCCCAGAGGCAGACAGGATTCAAACAAAATTGTTCTTTATGGACACGAATTGTTAAAACATTCCTCACAAGGGACAAACAAATAAAGGGGATGTCATTGTGGGAGTATATTACAGACCACCCGGCCGGGATGATGACACCCATGAATTATTCTTTGAGGAACCAAGAGATACCTCGAGATCAACTGCCCTTGTCCTTATGGGGGACTTCAACTTGCCAGACGTCAACTGGGATTACCACACAGCCAACATGAGCAGGTCCAGGAGGTTCCTGAAGCATCTCAGTGACAACTTCTTGGTTCAGGTGCTAAGGAAGCCATCTAGGAAAGGTGCCCTCCTAGATCTGTTGCTGGAGAACAGAGAGGGTCTTGTGGGGGATGTGGTAATTGACGGCTGCCTTGGTCATAGTGACCATGAAGCAGTAGAGTTTAAAATTTTTGGTGACAGAAGAAAAATTGCCACCAAAACTTCAGCTTTGGATACGGGGAGAGCAGACTTCAGGCTGCTCAGGGAACTAGTTAGTAAGGAGTATTTTCCTTACTAACTAGGAGTATATTTAAATACATAAAATAAAAAAAAAAAAAAAAAAAAAAGGACCAGAGAAAACATAGGTACACTACTTGATGTTGATGGGGATGGTCACCTCACAAACAAGGACATAGGCAAAGCAGAGATGTTAAATGCCTTCTTTGCCTCTGTCTTCAACCCTGGTGATGGGCTTCGTGACCCCGGGTGCCCTAAGCTGAAGGACCGTGACAGTGGGAATGATAAACTCCCACCCAACCCTGAACATGTGTGGGATTTTCTGCTCCACCTGGATCCATACAAGTCCATTGGTCTGGATGGGATTCATCCCAGGTTGCTCAGAGAGCCAGCTGACTTCATTGTGGGACCTCTTTCAATAATTTTTCAATGGTCTTGGGAATCTGGAGAGGTCCCAGTTGACTAGAAGCTGGCAAATGTTGTGACAAAAACGTTGTGACAAGGGCAAGAAAGAAGACCCTGGTAACTACAAGCCTGTATGTCTCACATCAGTGCCTGGTAAAATTATGGAGATTATCCTCGGAGTTATAGAAGTGGACCTGGTGCACAATGCAGTCATAGGTCACAGCCAACATGGGTTCATGAGGGGCAAGTCCTGTTTAACAAATCTGATTTCTTTTTATAATAAGATCACCCGTCTAGTTGATCAAGGGAAACCAATTGATATAATCTTTTTGTATTTCAGTAAAGCTTTTGGCACTGTTTCCCATAGGATCCTACTGGACAAAATGTCCAACATGCAGATAGACAAAAACTTCATATGATGGGTGAACAATTGGCTGATGGGTAGGGCTCAAAGGGTTATGGTAAATGGGGCTACATCAGGCTGGTGACCAGTCACCAGTGGGGTCCCCAAGGCTCCATTTTAGGGCCAGTTCTTTTCAATGTTTTCATAAACAATTTGGATGTAGGACTAGAAGGTGTTTTGAATAAGTTTAGTGATTATACTAACTGGTAGAAGTTGTTGACTCTGCTGAGGATGGAAAGGCCAGAGAGATCTGGACAGATTGGAGAGGTGGGCAATCACCTACCGCATTAAGTTTAACAAGAGCAAGTGCCAGGTCCTGCACCTAGGAAGGCGTAACCCTGGCTATGTAGAGACTGGGGGACAAGATGCTGGAGAGCATCCCTGCAGAGAGGAATCTGGGGATTCTGGTTGATAGCAAGCTGAATATGATCCAGCAGTGTGCCCTGGCAGCCAGGAGGGCCAACTGTATCCTGGGGTGCATCAAGCACAGCATTGCTAGCTGGTCAAGGGAAGTAATTGTCCCACTCTAGTCTATGCTGTTGTGGCCTCACCTTGAGTACTGTGTGCAGTTCTGGGCACCACAGTACAAAAAGAAAGTGAAACTATTGAAGAGTGTCCAGAGAAGTGCTACAAAGATGGTGAAGGGCCTAGAGGGGAAGATGTACAAAGAGCATCTGAGGTAACTTGGCCTGCTCAGCCTGAAAAAGAGGAGGCTGAGAGGAGACCTCATCATGGTCTACAGCTTCCTCATGAGGGGAAGTGGAGGGGCAGGCGCCGATCTATTCTCTTTAATGATCAGTGACAGGACCTGAGGGAATGGAGTCAAGCTGCAACAGGGGAGGTTCAGGTTGCACATCAGGAAAAGGTTCTGAGAGGGTGGTCACACACTGGAACAGGCTCCTCAGGGATCTACTCATGGCAACAAGCCTGTCAGAGTTTAAGAATTGTTTGGATTATGCTCTTAGTCATATGGTCTGAATTTTTGTGTAGACCTGTGTAGAGCCAGGAGTTGGACTCGATGATCCTCATGGGTCCCTTCCAACTCGGTATATTCTATGATTCTATGATTTTATGATTTAACTTTCTGGACACTTTCTTGACATTCAGTATTTTAGGGGATTTACTGATTACTGCTTAAACTGAAATTCATTGCAATAAATTCAAGAATGACCAATGCTTATATGAAAAGTGCTTCAAAACGCAGATATCAGAGTTGGTGGTTATTTTCTGTTTTGTTGTTGTTTTGGTTTTCTTTTTGAGTAGAATAATAAATCCAATCAAAAAAAAATATTCTGCCTGAAATAAATTATTGATCAGTGAAGAGAATATTCAACAAGTTGTATCACAATCGCCAAAATCTTTCAAAATAAGTAACTAAGGATTTAATATGAAATGCATTGCTGAGGATTCTCCTTGCCCTAAATCCCCTCCCCTTTTCATCCTCCCTTCTTTTCTTCCTCCCTCTTCCCTACCTGTCATCTTTGTTCTCACCCTGTCTTTCTCCTCTCTTTTTTTTTTTTTTTTTTCCAATCTCTTCCTAATTTTCCTTTCATCTGCTCTGTCTCTCCTGCCATTCAGGGTTTCACAGATAAGGCTTTCTATGGTGGTTACTATTGTGTTTCTGCATCTGCTCTGAAAGAAATTTCATTTAAGCTTGAAACAAATGCATGCCAGTGGCCCACAAGTCATTTACCACAAATGTTTTTAAGAGCCTTGCAAATTGAAATACAGCTTTTGATTCATTGAAATTATTGTGATTGACTCCTAGTCCTCCTCTCCCAGCTTCAGAATTGAGTGTAGATAAGTGCAGCTCAGTTTGTTTTGTTCCTGAAATAAGTTTCTACAATGGAACTTGCACCCCAGGACACTTTTTCCCTGGAGGACAGCTTCGCTTTACTGAACTACTCGCATTTCGCAAGGCAGTGGCTCAGTTGTGTCAATTCTGCCTGCATCTGCAATATTTTCAAAGGGTCTGAAGACTGAACTACTTTAGGCGACTTGAAGGAAGCAACCCCTGTGCTTGGCTATCATATTGCACTGGTGACACATGACATTCTTTGTGTACCTGCCGAGTTCAATATTGTGAAAACTGACACTCTTATTCTTGAAATGGGCCTTTTGACTGCTTTAAACCTTTATGTTGTTAATGGATGTGTTTCTTCCCCAACAGAACTGAATAAACCTCCTTGTTTAACCTCTGTCTCCATTGTGACAGTCTGTACTGAGTCCGACACTGGGCTGTGCTCTAGTACTGGTGCATAAGAAAAGAAGTGATTCCCATACAACAGGAACTTAGATGTATGACTTTGTGGAAAAAATAAATAAATAAATAAATAAATAAAATAAAAGCTGTCCTTTTTGCTAGAAAAGCAAGAAAAGAATGGCTTCATAGAATGCAGTAACTCCCAGAGCAGGTGTTTCAAACTTGATATTAAGAAAAAAAGAGATGGTTTCATGCATCTGAACTTATGCAAGCTGAATAAAATGATTTTGCAGGACAATCACATGCTCCCACAGCCAGGAAGACATTAAATGCAAGTGATATCTTCTTTTGTCATAGTGATGTCACATACCACAGGTGTTACCACTCTGATTTTGACAAGTGTCCATTTATTCCATTCCTGATTTCCCCACTCCAGCTAATAACAGATGCTTCTGATGGATATTGTAGAGACACACCATTAAATGGCTGAGGAGAACAACTTACAGAGAAAATACTTCTTTAACTGTCAGAGGTTAGTTTATTCTGTTTCAAGTTACATTCATAATGCAATTTGAATATTACAGAACCACAGAATCACAGAATTTCTAGGTTGGAAGAGACCTCAAGATCATCGAGTCCAACCTCTGACCTAACACTAACAGTCCCCACTAAACGATATCCCTAAGCTCTACATCTAAACGTCTTTTAAAGACTTCCAGGGATGGTGACATCACCACTTCCCTGGGCAGCCTGTTCCAGTGTCTAACAACCCTTTTGGTAAAGTTCTTCCTAACATCCAACCTACACCTCCCCTGGTGCAACTTTAGCCCATTCCCCCTCGTCCTATCACCAGGAACATGTGAGAACAGACCAACCCCCACCTCACTACAGCCTCCCTTGAGGTACCTGTAGAGAGCAATAAGGTCGCCCCTGAGACTCCTCTTCTCCAGGCTGAACAAGCCCAGCTCCCTCAGCCGCTCCTCGTAGGACTTGTTCTCCAGACCCCTCACCAGCTTCGTCGCCCTTCTCTGGACCCGCTCAAGCACCTCGATGTCCTTCTTGTAGCGAGGGGCCCAAAACTGAACACAGTACTTGAGGTGCGGCCTCACCAGAGCTGAGTACAGGGGGATGATCACCTCCCTAGCCCTGCTGGTCACACTGTTCCTGATACAAGCCAGGATGCCGTTGGCCTTCTTGGCCACCTGAGCACACTGCTGGCTCATATTCAGCCGACTATCCACCATCACTCCCAGGTCCTTCTCTGCCTGGCAGCTCTCCAACCACTCATCTCCCAGCCGGTAGCTCTGCTTGGGGTTATTGCATCCCAGGCGGAGGACCCGGCACTTGGCTGTTTCTGACTGTTTGATATTCTGACTGTTTGATACATGGGACAAATTTTGCAGAACATTCTGGGCACATGTTTCAGTCACATGCTTTGTAAAACTCACAAACAGGAGGTCAGAGGCACTTTCACACCAACTCTCTGGATTTATACTTTTATTTAATGTTGCCCAGAGAATGATGATGCTGATTTTGCAAAGCTGTTCTTGGCTCTGTTCTTACTGCATAGTTTTGTTGTGCTTGAAAATAAAACCAGCAGACTCTGAAGAGAATTTCTGTATCGCATTGTACACATGAAGTTGGTTGGAAATTGATTTTTTTTTCCATATGGCAATTTAAAAGGATGAAATGATTTTAAGATGCCTGATCTCAAACAGAAGCATTAACTCCACTAGGCTACATATCAGTATCCAAAGAACAACCTGTGGGTTCTGTGGTCCTGCCTAACATCATTTGCAATCAGATCTTTTCCTCTCAAGTTTATTGCAAACTTCCAGCAACTATGGAAGTGCTGTATGATATTTTTACTTGTAACCTATTACCCTCAGACAAATAATACGTTATTTTTCTAAGATAACTAATTCCCAGTAGCTAAAACTAATTTATATATTTGGTGATTAAAACATTAAAATTGTGATATAAGACAGTTCCTTCCATGAACTTTGTCTAAAATAACTGAATTCTACAATACATAAAATATTTATTAAGATACATAAAGTTATTGTCTTGCTTTGTTTTGTTTTTATTAAATAATTTAATTGAGGAAGAACACAAAGTTTTTATTGATGAAAGGAATCGTCAGTACAACCAAAGTTGTCAAGAATATTAAATTGCAACTCCATGAAAATTTCTAAGTTTTCAGAAATATTTTCTTCAGGGCAATTTTTTCTTTTGCTAAATCACCTTAGGAGCAGGCTGAGAGCAGCAAGAGTCTGCTGCTGATCTGGTGTTTGCATGTGGGGCCTGGAAACCCTGAAAGCCTAAGGAGTAATGAAGGTGGGACCATGGCAGACACTGCTTCCACAATATCAGGCTTTTAATTCTATGAAACAATCTAGCAGTTGCTAAAGGAAACAGGTGCCTGGGAAGTGACCTGTGCCAACTGTAAGGAAACACGTGCCTTTATGACCACCTGTCACCAGAAGGGCTTGTGAAGAGCCCTTCTTGAAGGTAAGAGATTTTCACCAGCCAGCCAGCCAGCCAGACAATTGCATGGAGGGAGAATGAACCACCTACCTTTCTGAAGAGTATCCTAGTGTCTTGTGAAATCACCCTAATTCTCACAGAATGTTTAAGTGAACCAGCAAAGGAGAAAAAGTTCTGAAAAAATTCTAACTAATTTTACCATTTTCCTATTTTGATGAATGTGTATAAACTAATTTTCATACTGCCAAAATCATAATAAGTTTTGAGTTTTGAAGCCACTGCCATGACATAACCGCAAATTGAAAAGTTTATAAAATTCTGTAGTACTTTGTAGCTATTTATCAAAATAAATTTGTATATATAATATAAAAATATAAAATGTTGTGTGCAACGGTGTAATTTGTTTGCCTTAAATTCTGCTGCCAGATCCTTATTTCCTAATAGATGACTACAGACATCCTTGATCCTTTCAATATGTCTCTAGTAAATTGCCCTTACATTCTCACAGCAATTAGCAAATAGCCCAAAGCAAATTCTATTTGATGCATTGTTTCAATATCATAATCTAGTTCTTGTTAGAAAGAACTAGAACATGTTTTGCTCGCAATGGAAATCTGAAAACTAGACTTGAACAATCTACTTCATTTCACATCTGTGTAATCTGCAGAATTTCTGAAGAAAGAAGCATTCAGCAGAGACACTCATCCATGCATTACCCTTAGGCCGATTGGAAAATCACAGAATCACAGAATTTCTAGGTTGGAAGAGACCTCAAGATCATCGAGTCCAACCTCTGACCTAACGCTAGCAGTCCCCACTAAACCATATCCCTAAGCTCTACATCTAAACGTCTTTTGAAGACTTCCAGGGATGGTGACTCCACCACTTCCCTGGGCAGCCTGTTCCAATGCCTCACAACCCTTTCAGTAAAGAAGTTCTTCCTAACATCTAACCTAAAACTCCCCTGGCTCAACTTAAGCCCATTCCCCCTCGACCTATCACCAGGCACGTGGGAGAACAGACCAACCCCCACCTCGCTACAGCCTCCCTTGAGGTACCTGTAGAGAGCAATAAGGTCGCCCCTGAGACTCCTCTTCTCCAGGCTGAACAAGCCCAGCTCCCTCAGCCGCTCCTCGTAGGACTTGTTCTCCAGGCCCCTCACCAGCTTCGTCGCCCTTCTCTGGACCCGCTCAAGTACCTCGATGTCCTTCTTGTCGCGAGGGGCCCAAAACTGAACACAGTACTCGAGGTGTGGCCTCACCAGAGCTGAGTACAGGGGGACGATCACCTCCCTAGCCCTGCTGGTCACACTGTTCCTGATACAAGCCAGGATGCTGTTGGCCTTCTTGGCCACCTGAGCACATATTGCTGGCTCATATTCAGCCGACTATCCACCATCACTCCCAGGTCCTCCTCTGCCTGGCAGCTCTCCAACCACTCATCTCCCAGCCTGTAGCTCTGCTTGGGGTTATTGCATCCCAGGTGCAGGACCCGGCACTTGGCCTTGTTGAACTTCATGCAGTTGACCTCAGCCCATCGGTCCAGCCTATCCAGATCCTCCTGCAGAGCTTTCCTACCCTCAAGCAGATTGACACACGCACCTAACTTGGTGTCATCTGCGAACTTACTGAGGGTGCACTCGATGCCCTCGTCCAGATCATCGATGAAGATATTAAAGAGGACCGGCCCCAGCACCGAGCCCTGGGGGACGCCACTAGTGACTGGCCTCCAACTGGACTTGGCTCCATTCACCACAACTCTTTGGGCCTGGCTATCCAGCCAGTTTCTAACCCAACGAAGCGTGAACCAGTCCAAGCCAAGAGCAGCCAGTTTCTTGAGGAGAATGCTGTGGGAGAAGGTGTCAAAAGCCTTGCTGAAGTCAAGGTAGACCACATCCACAGCCTTTCCCTCGTCCACCCAGCATGTCACTTTGTCGTAGGAGATCAGGTTCATCAAGCAGGACCTGCCTTTCATAAACCCATGCTGACTGGGCCTGATCACCTGCTTGCCCTGCAAGTGCTGCGTGAAAAAAATAGAATGTTCTAATCAGGCTTTGAAAAAATGAATGCAAATTCCTAAGCTAAAAGGGTGAAACAAACAAGCAAACAGAAACCTTCTGCTCAACTATCTCACAAAACTACCAGGTAAAGTGATATGCTTGATACCAGATGCCTTCCATATATATATAATATAGAGATAACATTGCACATTAATGCTGTGCAAAAACTGGTTATGATAAAAAGATATAAAGTACCTGGGACAAAAGTAGAGTTAAGAATGTATAAAATAATAAACAGTGCCACAGAATTATTTGAATATCTTTTATGGGGTTCACCATTCTTTGATTGCTAAATAGGATAAAAGAAACAGGAAAAGTGGTACTTTTGAAAATAATGTTTATAGTGGAAGAGGGTTTAGACATTGAAGTTATTAATTTTGTGGTAGTAATGAGCTCAGCTAGCCTGAGTTTCAGATGGAGCACCTGACCCACACTAGTCCCCTACACTAGACTGAACAATTTAACTGGTGCTAATACAGTTTCAGTGTGCACTCATCCACGTGAGACAGCTGGGAAGTGACTGCCTCAATGTGTCTCAGAGTGGGTGGCCAAATCAGTCTGTTCAGGTTTATCATCAGTACAGAGCATCAGGGAGCCTTCACCAGACAGCTAGTGTCCACGGTCAGTCAGAGAAGTCCGTGAAGGTAGTTGGGGTGAGCCAGAAGGTAGTGAGAACAGGGCCAGAGACTGGCACTCTTGAAGCATCACCTGAACAGGGACTGAGGGCTCTGGCTGGATCCAGTTGGGGTCCTAGGCATGGGCAGAGTGAGAGGAGGCCCCAGGAAGCATGGACAAGGAGACCAGCTCAGGAGCCCCGAAGCAGAGCAACTGGCCACCGTTACAGCCCAGTGCAGCTGAAAGCTGGTTCTAATAGGCACTCAATAATCCTAGTTATATCACTTTGTAAAATATTATCATTAAGCTGGGTGCATGAAATACGATATTCATGTCTTATTGAATGATGTTCTGGGTTGCTCTGGATCCAGGCATTCCAGATTGATTTCTGATTCACTTCTGGGGAAAAACAAACAAAGAAACAACAACAACAACAACAAAATAAAAATCAACAGCATACACACACAAACACACACACACACACACAAAAAAAAAAAGACCACTTGTGTATTTCAGGGAAGGAATATCAACTGTTTAAATTACCTCTATTCATACTCACCTGACTGATTTGCCTCACAGTTATCATATTAGTAGAAAAGTGATTTTGGTTTTCCCTAATGGGCAGAATAGTGGAATACAAGTGGTGAGGTTCTAGACTATCCTGTAGAAAGGACCCAGCAATTATTTTTCCCAACGGTGCTCTGGGAGTACATTTCAAGTGGATATTTTTTCTGCCACTGACAAAATGACATCTGTGCTCAGGCTCTTTTCCTCCCACAGCATATATATAAAATTCTGCAAGAAATTAAGTGGTAGGCAAGATAGTTGGAGTGCAGATAGGAGAAAACTCTTCAGCATTTCAAAAAAATCTCAAAATGAAAGTGGTAGTCAAAAGTTAAAAATAGCTCCATTAACTTGGATTTCCTCAAACAAGCTATGGCATCATACAATTCATCATTTCAAAGGACTAACTTGTTTCTTAAATGAGAGTGATCAGATTTAAGTAGGCTAATGGGAGTAGGAAGATATTCCAAGTGGCAGATTTATATACCAGTTTTGGTACGAATTTGTGGGAATTTGAGATACTATGAGGTAGTGTCTTCAAGATGGGTCTATTTGTACTACATTGAGGACTGCTAACCTTCCCCTCAGGAAAACAGGCTCAATTAATTTGTGACTAAATGTGTTTTGAGAAAGCTAGTGTCTTACAATAATAGTTGGTTATATGTATCTTCAACTAGTCTGTAGTTACTTATAGTATGAAGATTTGTATATCACCTATTCATGCTCTGTGCACTTTTATTTTGTCCTCTGTTTTCTTTTATAGATATGGATCTGACACTGTATGATTACTAAAGTTCAGATGATTTCTGCAAAACAAAGTCAAGGTATGATGCCTATTAAACAGACATAACAAACCATTGTGGCAAACTAGCTTGATCAATTTGTATAAGATCTGTGGGCATCTTTTGATATGTTTGGTCACAAATTATTGCTTGACATCAAGGTTCCTACAGAAAGGACTGCAGTGACTCCTTGCTGGATCTTCTCTTTTCCTCTTTATAATGCACAGAAAGAAAATTCTAATTAACAGATATGACTTCTTGGCAATTCTACGTGGCCAGTCATGAATTATGTCTCTTTTTTTTTTCTTTTTTTTTCTTAAAGATACAATCATAAATGTATAAACAATAGAAAAGGAAAATCCTGAAGCAATGTTGACTCAGTGCTTCCACTTATCTCAGCAGAAGTTGCTTTTGAGTATCTTTCCTATTTACATGCGGTTTAATTGCAGAGTGCAGTTGATTTAATAGGTTATGTTTTTCCACTACAGGCATTCAGTCTGGGTTAGGGACTGGCTTCTTCACAAATATCTTGTCTAGGGTTCATTGATACAGAAGCTTCTGCATACAAGGAACTGCCTGCAGAGTTGATAAGCAAGCTTCTGATGATGAAGGATGAGCTACCTTTTCTTCCCAAGTGCAATTTTCCCTTGAACTGTTGTTGATTATGAAGAATACCCTCCCCATTCAGATAAATGTCCTGGGCAAATACCTCTTTAGAAGTAGGTTCCAAGTACTGTGTATTTAGCAAAAAGTTGAATTTGCCACCTCCCCATGAACAATACAATTTGCTGCTCCATCCATCTGCTTTTCTTTTGCAGGTAGTGGCTTTATTCAGTGCTCCCTTTTTTTTTTTTAACAAGTTAATCAAATAAAACCTATGAAAAGCATCTAAGACTGTTTTGTTGTTCAAATCAGCATTACATATTCATGCTGAATATCCTAAAATAATTGTAGCCAAAAAAATTTTACTTCTAAAATTACAGTTTGGATTTGGAAAGCGAGGAAAATGTTTACAGAATGATAAATTATTTAATGTTTTTTCAGATAAAATTGCTAGAGTTTTACTTATCTGGTTAGTTTCACAGAAGAGTAACATTGAATTCTGAGTGCAGGTATTTCTGTGTTTGGACACAAAACACTTCTCTAGAAATATAACTTGCCATTACATCTAGCTGAGCAGGAATAAACTTTTTGTGAAGCCTGTGATCTACTAGAATTACTCTGTGAAACTATCTCATGAAATTTGTTTGCTATATGTACTGCATTTTTTTTCATACATAATGACACTGAGTCTTGCACTTAATTAGTTAAAAAATATTGATCATCTTTCTCATCCTCCAAAAGCTCTTTAGTTTTCAGAAAATGCCTGGTGAACTGAGAGATGAAATTGAAGTCTTGCATACTAAAAATCTGTAAAGAAAGAGGAAGCAGTAGAATAGTTTATCTAGACAATTCTAAAAAAGAAAGTGTTTTTATTTGTATTTGTATAAATAATTTGCTTTGATTTCACATTTATTTAAATAAAATAAAATTTCACATTTAATTATTTTAATGAAATTTTGTTTTCATCCAGCAACACTACCTCACTGTTTACTGTTTTTTTATTAGAACACAAGCTGCCACCATTCAGAAACACTTTTCTTTTTTGTCTTTGGAACTATGTTGGGTCAAACATTTACCTACCAGTGATCTGCATTTTCTCAGCATTTTTCTACAAATAGTACATATTCTGCTGATAACCTTCTGACCAGATTGAATGGATATATACATTCGACCATCTGTAAACTGAATAACATTGTCTGATGAAGTTCATGGGTTCAAATTAATCCCTACATTTCAAGGCCTTTTCTGGATCACATGTCTTCTGCCCCTTGTGCTCTCCCCCTCTCTCCCTCCCCTGGCACTGCCCTGGCTGGTCTCTACCCACAGCTCAGACTCTCATTTCAGTCCTTATGTGTCATCTTGTTGTCTACAGCATGCTGTCTCCTGGCCTTCCTCCATGGCCTCCACCCATTGACAGCATTGTTTTGTTTGCTGAAGGAAAAGAGCTTGCTTTGAACTTTCCACTTGATCCCCGTCAATGATGATGTCTGAGTGCCACCTCTTAGCAGTACCTTGAAACGTATGTACCATGCTTAGCCCCTCCCTCTGTTGTGTTTGTGTGTGTGTGTGTTGTTGCTTTCCCCTCCCCCTACCTCCACCCCCCCTTGCATCACCTATTATTCCACCTGCTGTGACATTGCTTTAACACATATTGGTGGGAATTCAGGAGTTTTATGTTCCACACACAGAACTGACACAGATTACTTTTTTGTGTGACCTCTGGTAACCCACCAATAAAAACACACATATTTCTGGTTCATTTATGCAGATGGATAGGAGGGAATCTGGAAAGCAAGTTGTTAATTAGTGTACAGACTGGGGATACATGTAACCACACAAGTAGATATACCTTCTTGGCACTTTTCCAAATATTTCTGCATCTTATCTGTTTGTCATTTATAGTCCTGCAACTTTTTCAACCACCCCAGTAAACCATTTCTCTGTATACATGTAAAACCATCTTATAGATTTAGCTACCAAGGGAGCTTATGATACCGAGATTCCTGCTGGAAATATCCTTTTCCTACAGGGAGTGAAATAGTAATTTTGACCAGCTGTACAAAAGTGCTTTTTAGAGCTGCTGGTTTATGTCAGACTACAGTCTTATACTCTTAGCACAGGAGAGAGAAAGGCGAGGCATGTATCCAAATCTAGAAGAGGACTGGAGCAAACCACCACTCCAGAGGACCTCTGACTAAAACCAGGGTGAATACTCAATCTAGATCATGTCTTTTTGCAGGTAAGGAGATTGGTGGCTTCAATTATAATTCAATTATAAATGCATTTTATATCAAATTGGTGGAACTGCAATAATATGACCTCATAACCAGCTGCAAATGGGCTGCAGCTTATAAATATGAAGCTGTGTTATACTGTTAATGTACTATGTTAGAGTAACATAGAAAAGTTGTGATAAATTGCAGAACATTCATGGCCTTTGAACTCCAGACGTAGGCTCTACCTTTTATGGGTTCTGGGAAATCTGGGAAATCTGGGGAAAAATAAAAATAAAAATAAAAATTAAACCATCACATCTCATTCACTGACAAATGAAAATTCATTTCTATTTTGGTATAAAAATATTACATGACAACACACAGGTCTTCCTTCAGTTAGGGTTCAGATGAGGGATCCTTTTCCTCCATGAAGCTACGAAGCTGTCTTTAAAACAAAAGTGGTGTTATTCTAAATGTAAAAGATAAAGCCTTAAAATTAAATAGAGAAAATAAGTAATGGACAAATGTGAAATATACAGACAATTAAAGAAGGAAGGAGAGAAAGTAAGATAGAACAGAAGAGAGACAGAGGGAGGAAGAATGTGAGAGATGGCTTTCTGTACAAAAAAAAAAAAAAAAAAAACATGCAGAAACAGGAAAAAAAAATCAAAATATTTGGTAATTAGTATGAAAGGTATTTGGCTACTGGCATTTTCTTTGTAATGTTTTATTTATGAAAATAGTTTTATAAATAAAATGCTACAGGCTTTTGTTCAAATTGATATTATGCAGATTGCAGTGGTACTGAACGTCCAGCAGCAGGGAAAAATAATGATGAACATAGACATCTTGGTATGAAGTGTATGCATAGCCTTATTTTACAGCAAGCACTTGCTGAAGCTACCATGCAGCAAGCCAAATACCACATATTAGTATCATGATGGGTATTAAAAAAATATAAGATTTTTTTTTTTCTGTGAGATATTCTGTGTTTTTATAGGCTGGTTCATTTAGACTCTGCTGTGAAATACCTTAAAAGGTAACACAGTATTCTGACTACAGCAGTAATTTATTACACCAGTTAATCTTGTAAAATTGCCCTCTGGATGTAATAATTTGTTATTCTTTTATTAGGCCTTCTTCTGCATACCATGTTTATCATAAAGATGTCACTAGTGTGATGCCTAGCAACCAGTACAATGTTCCGGAGGTGTTTGCATACATTTTCCTGAGGGAGAGATCTGCCTTGTCCCTGCTTGGGAGAGCTGTCAGTGTATTCTGATGTATGAGGGATAAAAGGAGTCCCTGCTGCAGTCTCCAATAAGCTGAAGTCACAGCCTGAAAGCACTGACTTGGGCATCACTATGCTGTGTTAGAAAATGTGTCAATTATCAGATGGACTGCCTAAGGGAATCGCCTGGGTATAGGTCATAAAACCATCAGGACCAAGGGGGAAAAAATTGATGAGGAAGTAAGTTGAATTAATTGATAACTAGGAGGACTGTATGTGAAATGTATTCTGTATAACCTAAACTCAGACATTTTCTCCCTTTCTTTCAGGGTAACCAATAAATATATGTCTCCCAATTTTGGGACAGTATCATTGCCATCTATCCAGACTTGTAATATCTTACCAACTTTTTCATTATTAAAACAAATAAATAAATATAAAGTTAAAAGACAAGAAGCTATAAAAATAAAAATGAAATCATGTTAATATCTTATAGCTATTTTTCTATTATTGCAATTTCTAATATACTGTGCATTTGTTTGTATGTGAATACAGTTGGGACCACTTAAATATCTAGCCTGAGGCCTGATTCATGAAAGCTTTATGCACCATTTATGTAGGTATCTGTGGCATTCACTCAGAAAAAGTAAGGAATACATATTTTATAATAAAGTTTATTCCTGTGCACAATCCACCTACAGTAGCTCTCCATAACTAAAACAGGAAGAACATCAAGGGTCCTCTAAATATCTGAGCAATTCAGAATTTTAGATAAAATAACTGGCAGTGATTATCCAGTTGTAGCCTAGAAGTGCAACACTCTCCACATGAGTACCATGGCCTCATTTCTGCCGTTCAGAGGCATGTATATAACACTACTGACTCTTAATGAGCTACATACTTTGGCAGGACAACAGGATACAAGCACTTTTTTTTTAACCACAGCTGTTTTGTTTTTGTTTTGGTTTTTGTTTTGTTTTTCTGAAAACAACGTTTTCAACACCTTTGTGTAAAGAAAAAGTGTGGAGAAAAGAGATAGTGTGTAATAAAGTGACTTGTTAAAGTCACATGAAAACTCTTCTACAGATGAGAACCAAAACCACTCTGTCCATTACTTTAATTATACATCTTTCCTTCCTCTCAGGTCACTTGAGACAAAGTATTTCCTAAATATCTACCATCTTTAACATGTTCATTTCTTAGATTCATGAATCTAGTTCTTCTCATAGGAAAGCGACATGTAGGTCTCCACAATTTACAATTACCTTAAAGTTGCTTCAGGAATACTGCTGCACTGTGAGAGTAGTGTCATGCTTTGGCTCTGAATGCAAAGTCAGTACTGAAGTAAAAAGAAAAAAAAAATACTCATACCATATTGCTAACACAAATTCACCTCTGTCCAAAGGGAAAAGTTAAGAGGGACAAATAAATGCATTTTCATCACTTCTTCTATTTGACTCTGTTCAGTCTTTAGAGAAGACCTCTCCTCATGCAGCAGTGCATGAGTTTGTACAAGGTAGATTGCTGGAACAGCCACTAGTATGAATGCAAGACATTTTTTGTAGATGAAAGGAAAAATACAGTATAACATCAACCTATTGAAAATAGCCAGGGAATCACAGCCAAGAACTTTTGACTTTTGCTTTGCTGGTTTCTCTGCACTCAAGACAAGGAGGGAGCAAAGAGCCCTGCTGAGCCTTTCACAGCAGCTAAACATGAGCACTGCCTGTGTTCCCTTCTCAGTGTCCTGGGAACCTTCACTCTGCAAATTCCTGGGACAGTCATGTCTGAATCCACAAGATGTTTGCAAAATTATAGACAGAGCCAGTGACAAACTGGAGTGCCAGTTGCATGGAAACCTCTAAATTTTGGGGAAAAAATAATACTGTTATAGCAGATTATAATATAGTACTTTTAAAGATTTCTGTTAGGGAGAATTCTGGAATTTGTTTCCAAGAAGGCTTCATTGTTATCTTTTCCAAAATATTTCTGAAGGTTTCTGTGAAGTCTAGAGCACTCTGTCCTCTTCCTTCTAGGGAAATTACTGAGTAGCCTATAGTAGGCTATAGAATGAGGATTTATATCTCAGCAGCCTTCCGTGTTTCCTTACTAACATATGGAGAAGCTGAAAATGAAATTCTGAGAGAAAACTGACATTAGCTAAAAAAAAAAAAAAAAAAAAAAAAAAAAAAAAAATCACTGTAGAGAGAATTCTGATTCTAAAGAAAATCTACTTTTCACCTGACAAACCAGAGCAAACTCTTCAAAAGCACATATGGATTCTGAAATCAGTGGAAGGACTGTGCAGACAGAACAATATGGCCCATATTTTTCTGAACAGATGAGTAGATGCATTCTAAACCACCTTTAGTCTTTTTTATTATTATTATTATTTCTTTTCTTTTCTTTTCTTTTCTTTTCTTTTCTTTTCTTTTCTTTTCTTTTCTTTTCTTTTCTTTTCTTTTCTTTTCTTTTCTTTTCTTTTCTTTTCTTTTCTTTTCTTTTTTCTTCTCTTCTCTTCTCTTCTCTCTTCTTTTCTTTTCTTTTCTTTTCTTTTCTTTTCTTTTCTTTTCTTTTCTTTTCTTTTCTTTTCTTTTCTTTTCTTTTCTTTTCTTTTCTTTTCTTTTCTTTTCTTTTCTTTTCTTTTCTTTTCTTTTCTTTTCTTTTCTTTATTCTATTTCTTAAGTCTTTCTAGTTCCTAAGAATACAGATTTGCTGTATTCAAGCCTGGATGTAGTGGGAGCATGTATCTCTGCACCAGCTGGCAGTCTGATAGAGTCTGGGGTAACCTTTGAGGCAGACATAGAGGATGTTTCTTGCACTCAAGTCTACTTAGGTGTGACTTTGAGTTTAGGAGGATCCCAGGCTATAAATCTAATAATATTTGCCTTTGAATGTCTTGTTTAGGGAAATCCTGAACTGTCAATATAGGCAGCTTTACCGGGTTGGGACTTTGGCCTTCAGTCTCTAGTATGAGCCCTACATTACAAAAGTACCTTGCAAGACTAATTCCTTACTTTCTAAGGGAAAATGTCCAATACCTACAGGTGTTGCTAGAAAACAGCAGAAATCACAGAATCACAGAATTTCTAGGTTGGAAGAGACCTCAAGATCATCGAGTCCAACCTCTGACCTAACACTAACAGTCCCCACTAAACCATATCCCTAAGCTCTACATCTAAACGTCTTTTAAAGACCTCCAGGGATGGTGACTCCACCACTTCCCTGGGCAGCCTGTTCCAAACAGACCTTTCCTGAATAATAAAGTGAAGGGAACATAACACTTAGCAACAACTGCAATAGAAGCAATCAGGGATTGATGTTCCATATACAAGTTTCTCGAGCTGTAGGTTCATAGTGATAGTCTATATTTTCTCTAAAGTACACTAAGATCTCATGGCTGCAAAGGTAAAAAGGGATTAGGGCATTTGGAGATATTTCTGGGTGTGCCTGATTCCAATAGTCTTTTGTGAACAGCATTTTATTTTTCCTGTGTTTTGACAGCTTTGTTCCTGCTCTCTATAGAACCCAGATAACTGACAATAAATATTCATAAGAAAATAAATAAGAAATGAAAATTAAGGACATTTTTTAGACTTCATGAAGAATCTATTTGTAATTAATCACAAGGTTGAGCATGAAGAAAAGGGATACTCTTATTGAACCTGCTTCATCCTCTAGACATAATGGAATAGGTGTTATTGTCTCAAGTCTATATAGTCTGAAGGTAATAATGAAATTCTCACTGATTTCAATAGTGAAGGAGAAATTCTCCAACTGTCCAAAGACTTCTGACATTTTCCAGTAAATCCAAGAAGGCCAAATGTTATGCTCTTGTAACTGACATTCTTTCTGCTCTGCTCTTTACTCCCTGAAATAATCAAGTGTTATGCTACAAAGGCAGAAATACGATGACTTCGGCTTCCAATATATGTGTCAATATGACAGAATTCTGACAAGAACTGTGGGGGCAATTACCTCTTAAATATACAATAATAAAGGATAAATCCTGCTTCCTTCCTCTGAGGGGGGAATATTATTCTGCACCAGTTTTGGGTTCAGTACCTGGAAATACAGCCATTTTCCAAAGGTTGAAAAAAAAAACAGTTTGAATGAACAAACTGCTGGAGATAAAGTCAAATTGTACATAAGATGCATCTGTGCATGCACAAAAATGTTAGTTTTTTCTTTCTTTTGCCTTTTTAAGGAAAAAACATAGAATTTGGTTTGAATAAAGCTAAGCTGCAGTGTAACTACTAGTAAATATAGTAGCTATTTTGTAAGTATTGCTGTCATTTTCTTTGACTAAAGTTACAGAAATTCTTTGAATTTTATATAGGGGACTAAATTTGTAATGGAAAATGATGTTTGATGGTGTTTAAATGCAGAGTATGTCACTGTAGAAAGCATAGGGTTCTTTTAAGTTATTTTTTTTAACTTCTTGACATGTGTCACAATTTGGAATTCTGCTCTCATGGGATAAATGCCAGATTACATGGTGTAGTATTTTTATCCTCTGTACTTTCACTGTAGAAGCATACAACATCAAAGAAGAGGCAGATCACTCACATCAGCAGAAAATGGAATAGGACTATAATATGCTTGCTTTGATCTCTCCTTCTAATAATTATCTTGGCTACATGCATACATTGAAAGTAAGATTTGAATTAATAAGGCCAAGAGACCCTGGAAAATGTAAGAAGGATATCTGAATACCAACTTTGACTATCTTTAACAAGATAAACTGCAACCGAGTCTACAAAGTTGTGGATTGTTAATTTAAGGCAATAATCCTTAAATGTTATTCTTTCTTAAACTTGTCACCACTACATTCAGCAGATGCAATCAGTCCAATTAAGACAATATCTTTTCAAAATTACACTCACCTATAGTTAGAGTAGGGAGGGTGGTATTTAGCTAGTATTCACTTGATTTCATATAGGTTCTCAAATAGGAGGGCCTACGGTAAAAATCATTAAATTTATATAAAAAAGTCATCACTACACAGTCTGTTATCATTAAAAACTATTCTAATATTGCCTTAGGAAAGATATTGCTTTTGATATGGAAAATAAATCAAATCATCCATATCCACATAGGATTTATACAGAGGCAAGAAGCATATTGCATGCCTGGTCAGTCATTTTTTACATTTTTTTTAACAGTGTTTATTGCTATATTGTGTTTTGGGAATCCTATTTCTGCCCTATGTGAGTAGAAATTATAATGTAAACAAGGTGGACGTGTGTGAAAGCCTCATACAGTTAATACTGTCTGGAAGGGGAGAAATCTATGGCAGTATGTTGGTCCCGGAAAATGAAAATATCTTATTCTGCTTCATTTCTGATATGTGTGAGTTACATCAGTAGATGGGTAGAAGGCATGTTGCTCCCAAACCCAGATGTTGCAACTTCAAATTATTACTTGGCTGAGCTACTAACCATCACACTAATACAATGTCCTGTAGTGTACAAAGGGATATATGTAGTGTACATTATGGGCTGGTCAGAGTGACTTAAGCACAGTATGAATTAAACAAATGAGAACGAGCACATCTATGGTTAATATACCAAACACAAGTTCCAAAAAGCCACTTAAACAAAGACAGTCTGTCAAAACAGCAGAGGCTGCTGTTGTCCTCAAAATCCCAGTCAAAGGTTAAGAATGTTCTTTTAAAACAGGGTTAACTGGGCATACATGTAAAAGATCAACATGCAGAAAGAAGTGCTTTGAAGAAACACTGTCTCTGCTGAAAACAGGCAAGCTTTTCTCATCTGCTGAACTTACCTGACAGTGGTTGGGAGTTGCGAGAGAAAATGTTTGATTCAGTGAGGATGTTAGGAAGGGCTTTGTTGAATTTTGAGACCAGCACTTCTAATTGAAGCACAAGCATTGTTAAATACTCATCACCTGGCAGTCCTATGTCAGACAGAAACAAAAGTGTTTGTGAACAGGTGTAAATTTCGGGACAAATTTCTCTGTAGAGAAGACTTGTCACAAAACAGTATGATATTTGCAGAAAAGCATTAATATGCTCCGGTATTCACAACTGGTCTCTTACCCTGAGGTTGTTATACTATCAGTAGCTACTGAGCTCCCAGACTTGCCAACCAAAATTCAGAAACCTGTTTGTTTTTCTTTTCCCTGACTTGCCAAGTTATTTCCTAGTTTTCAGTGTGAGAGAATAGGTCACTAGAGTTAAAGCAGTGGCTGGGAGTACGTCCCATGTAAGCAAAAGCTGTTCTCAGCAGTTGTCCATGTTAGCTTTCTGCAGCTGCACAAAGTCCTGCCATGGCATGCTAGGATTCAGGCTCCCATCAACTCAGTCTCTCCAGCAAAGATGTTAGACAAGCACAGGGGTGATTTAGGGAGCTTCCCATGTGACTGTACCAGACCAGAAAGCAGGCTTCACCACTTGGGCCTGGGAGGTAATTCACCTTAGCTATACCTTAATAATGCTGCAAAGAAGTGTGTTTAAGTTCAAGATTTCTTTCCAGTTGCACCAAATGTTTGTGGTACACAGTTCTAACAGGGGGTAACTCAAGACATCCACAGAGGTTTTGGAATACAGGAGGTTCCTTCCTCCCTGTCTAACTTCAACATTCAATATGTTTAAAAATGTCTTGAGCTATTATTTTATAATGTGAGGATATAGAGGCAGTTTCATTTTATATAACAGTCTCAGAAATATTCCAAGTAGGTGCTATGGTAATAGAATACTGTGGTAAAAGGGCAATCACAGTATAATCCCATCAGTGGTGCTTTTATTATATCTGTTTAAAATAAGACTCTTGAAACTTATTGTAGCAGTATGTTGTTCACAGTACTGGCATATTTCTGAATTCATGAGGTACACAGTTTCTTGAAATGTTAGATTCTCTCCTCTCCTATGTAAATAGCTCTAGTGGATGACCCAAGCCAGAAGCTAAGCATCCACACAGACACTCACTCAATTCCTCTGGGAGGAACAGGGAATGAATAAGAAAAGCAAAAGTGAGAACACTTGTTGGTTGAGATAAAAAGTTTAGTCAGTGATGGAAAAAGGAAAACAACAATGACCAAAAAAAAATAAATAAATAAAAATAAATAATAAAACAGCTAATGTCTGAATAATGACTACTTTGGAAGATCAAATTCCCAGTTTTCATTGCTGAGCACTGATGTTATATGGTACCAAAATTCTGTTTAGGCAGCTCAGGTCAGCTGTTATGCCTGTTTCCTCTCCAAACATCTTTCGAGTCCCCAGCCTACTTGCTAGGGACACAGCGAGAAACAGAAGGCTTCAATACTGTGCAAGCCCTATTCAGCAACAGCCAAAACAGTATCAATGCTGTGTGGGTCACAAATTCAAAACACAGCACCATACAGACTGCTACAGATAAAGTTAGAATCATTTATTTTCATTTAGGTTAGAAAAGACCTCTAAGATCAAGTCCAACCATTCACCTAACACTGCCAAGTGACACTATGTCCCTAAGCACCACATCTACACAGCTTTTGAAAACCTCCAGGGATGGTGACTCAAATACTTCCCTAGGCAGTATTTCATATATATATATATTTGATATATATATATGTATATATGTGTATATATATATGTATTTCATATACCTCACATATACGTGAGGTATTTCCAATACCTCACAACCCTCTCAGTGATTTTTTTTTTCCTAATATCCAACCTAAATCTCACCTGGCATAAGTTGAGACCTTTTCCTCTTGTCCTATTGCTTGTTGCCCAAGAGAAGAGATAGACCCCTACCCCACTACAACCTCCTTTGAGGTAACTGTAGAAAGTAATAAGGTATTCCCTGAGCCTCTTTTTGTCCAGATTAAACAAACCCAGCTCCCTCAGCTGATCCTCCTAAAACTTGTTCTCCAGACCTTCACCAACTTTGCTGCCCTTCTTTGGCCATGCTCCAGCTCCTTGATGTCCTTCTTGTAGTGAGGGGCTCAAAACTTAACACAGTATTTGAGGAGCTCCAGAGCTCACTGCAGCAGACACATGGGCAATGTGAAAGACAAAGGAATCTCTCTGTAGTTTAGGTAGAGGTAAAAATTAAAGAGTTAAAAACATACAAATTATGCAAAGTAATTTATTTCATTGGATTCGAAAGAAAGAGAAAATGAGAGAGAAAGAGAGAAAGAGAGAAAGAGAGAGAGAGAGAGAGAGAGAGAGAGAGAGAAAGAGAGAAATAGAAGAAAGAAAGAAAAGAAAGAAAGAAAGAAAGAAAGAAAGAAAGAAAGAAAGAAAGAAAGAAAGAAAGAAAGAAAGAAAGAAAGAAAGAAAAAGAAAGAAAGAAAGAAAGAAAGAAAGAAAGAAAGAAAGAAAGAAAGAAAGAAAGAAAGAAAGAAAGTTTTTAAGCAGAAACTTTTTAAGTTTGAAAAAATAGAGATAAATGTGTTTTTGAATAGATTTTCCAAGTTTAGCAAAAGATTGATTCATGCAAAACAGATGTATACGTTACAAATAGCTAAAGAAACTGAGATAGATCTAATATTCAGTTTCTATATAATTACATTCAAATAAGAGTGGAAAGAAATTGTCCAACAAATTGACTGAGGTTAGTTAACAAGAAGGGGTGTTGAGGAAGGAAACGAATGTGTAGCTCCTCAAAGATCACTATTAGCATTCACATTGCATATTTTCATTAACAGCTTTTTCACAAAAAATAGCCATATGCTGATGCCACTGTCGGGAAGTATCAATAGCAAAGAAGAATTGGGATATCATACTGAAAGACCTGGATGGCTTTCAAGACTATAATATTGGGAATTGGATTCAACTAATAAATAAACAAAAATCAACTGAAGTGACACAGGAGCATAGGGAGCAATGCACACCCACTTGATCACAAAGCTTCCCACTCGTTAACCTGCCAAAGTGACAAAACAATGAAAACAAAGAATGCTATCCTGGAACAAAAAAGGGCAAGGATGCACTTGTGAATACTACTGAGACATCTCTGGGAATTGGTCACCCATCTTCAAGAATGCTTTGTGGAGGGTGGGGCAAACATAGCAAGAACTAACTGTACAACCAGGAAAGAGAAGAGGCCCTCACAGTGAGTAGCCATGTAATCTAAGCAAGAGACCTAGGAAGTGATATGCTTCATACAATAAGAAGGATGATTACCTCAGAAAGGGAAGATCTTTCTAAACTAAGAAAACATGTTGCCTCATACAAAAATGATCCTGCCACAGCAGTTATTCGCTGATCCAAAAAGTTTCCTTGCCTAGTGGAGGACTAATTCTGCATCATCCTAAAAGAGAAATACATACAATATGCAAGAGAGTATTGATACAGAATTTTTATTTTATTGCTATCTTTGAGATAAAAATAGATATACATGTAAAATCAATGTTTTGTCTTCTTTTCTTGGTCTTTTTACCAGTGCTATACTCAGTCTAAGTGATGAACCAGGGCCACAGATCACTTTCATAAGACCATTGGCTTATCATCTTAAAGTTAATAAACTGGTGACTGCAAAGTAGGGATTGTCTTTTTCTGGAATCTGCATTATTTTTATATAAGTATTTTTATATATATTCAGTCCAAAATTAGTGAAAGTGTGGCTCTTCATCACCACAGTTCATTTAGGAAGCTTTCTCCATCTGTACAACCTTTGTCACACAAATATACAATCTTCATACTTAAAATTTGTTTTTATGAGAACAACCTTCCTTGCATAACAAGTAAATAAGCAAAAGCAGATGTTAGAAATTTAATAGAACCATATTTTTATGAATACTTTTCTCAGTCCATGACAGGATTTTGATTATTTTTTGTTTGTTTGTTTGTTGTTTTTTCTTCACTTTGCTGTGATCATCTGCACTGTTATTGCTGGGCTTTTTACTTCCTTGTAACAAATGTCTGGAATATTTTATCCAGGCAAACATACGTATTCATGTATGAATTAGTCTATTTGCATGTGAATCAACATATTTATACACAAACATATTTTCTCCTGCTGAAAGTGTTTGCCCAGCTGATCTGTATATGTGTTTGGTAGAAAATTGAATGTAAAAATAAAATCAAATGTAAAGTTTTCTAGGCAGCCAATAAACCTAGCATATATACTTCTTTTCTTTCTAGACAGGCAAAACAACTTTTCTTTTTTTTTTTTCTTTGAAATAAACCATCCGAAGACTACACACATAGTGAGATTCTTTTTTTATCCTTCTCTACTATAGGCATGAATTCTGCAAGAGCTCAATATTCAAAATTCCAGCTAAAGCCATCAAAAACTGCAGGTGCTCAGTTCTCTTTAAAGACTGACCTTCTGAATAATCACTCATTTACGTGCCTTTCTCCTAGCATTTGCAAAGCTAACATTACCTATTCGTTGTTACTGCCATACCACAACATCATACAAATGCTGCTTCTCCAATTCTGTTAGCCAAGGTTTGGCTGTAAGTATCTCTTCCAGTATAAGTCTGTCTTTCTTCTCTGTCCTCTTGAGAGACTAAGAGAACCAACATTTCATTTTTATAAATACTGTCAAAATAATTGTTTGTGATGATTTTTACATTTATTGTGTCTCTATTAAGCAATAATTATTATGTAGGTCTATTTTTTTCTTATTGTTTAGGTAATTGAGTTTAAAGCTTTCCCTGATAGAAACTGTTCTTTAATAAAATGCTACCTTGGTTAATTTGTAGCAATATTCATTATTTCCAGGATCATAAATTTTATTCATAATTCAGTATAATATGTAGTGTGTTGTTTAAGTCTGTGGTTTAAAAATACACAAATAACCATACAAACAGCTTACACTGCTTGCTGGTCTAGTGATTCACATCTGAAACTGGTTAGTAGCTGAAGACTAGGTAAGAATTTAAAAATATATAACACACATAATGAATAACAATTCACTGATTTACTCATCCAGTTTACAACAGTATTTCTGATTGCACCAGTAGCAATCTTACATCACAGCAACTTGAAAATACCAAAGGAAATCAGGGACACTAAACAAATGGGAAGCTAGGGAGGTTCAAAAGTGATGCAGTAAGTCCTAAGATGAGACAAGATACTCACTAGTAAAGGTTAGACAATCCACTGAGAGAAAATAAATAAATAAATAAATAAAATGCCAGATAAATAAATGACTATATTACACACACACAAAAAAAAAAAGGGGGGGGGGGTGGAGGGGGAGGAGGAGAAGGGGAGGGAAGGAACTTCCAAAAAACTTTCTGGGCTAAATAGCCTCATGAAACCAGCTCTGATTTGTAAACACTAGCCATTCAGCCATTCAACAATAACAGGCAAGAAAAAGATGCATATAATTCAGTACATTGTTAACTGAAGGAAATATAAAAATGTAAGCTTTGCTTTAAAATACTTTGATCCATGTTTTAGCTACACCTATTTTCCAACCTTTCAAGTCCAAGTTAGAAAAATGCCACATATATTTGGTTAGTCTACTATATTTCTAAGGTCAACCTGGAAACTGGAGAAATAGCAGCTTTTACGTCATTTCACAGTATACTAAGAATCTTTGGGAGAATTAAAAAAAAAAAAAAAAAAGCAAGTAAGAAAGAAAGAATAAAAGTTTAACTTAATGATATCCATTGTCTATCTGTCTATTGGTTATCTGTATAATGATAACCAATTACTTAAAAAAATATATATAAATATATATATGTCCAATTCCTATACCTCTGGTCAGCCTCATAACTTCATTTCCTACAAGAAAATGACAGAGCCACCCCAGTACCCTGCAACCTGGTATAAATGGCAAACCTTTTTACACATTGCCCAATATTAGGAAGCCAGTGGTAATGGAGGGTGGGACTGACATATATTTATGCAGTGTTCAGTCAACTCAGTGGCCCTGATTGGTGTTTACATGACATTTATAACATTTTGCAGAGTAACGGGCTTTAACATATACACTTCTGTGACCACAGTAAGGACTTTTGTGTAAATGAAAGTCAGTTGATCTGAGCCTCTCTAGTAGGCACAAAGGTACATTGGATCAAGCAAATAAGTCTACAATTAACCAGAAATACTAAATGTACTCTTCTTCTAAGCATTACAATTGCACAACATTAATCATGATCTTCTTCCTAAGAAAACATGAAAAAGAAAATAAAAAAGGTGTGTGCTTTGCCTTTTGCACATTGTTCATATCTGGTTTTATAGTGGCAATTTCTCAACACTTCCGTAACTGAGCAGGACAACACAGATCTTGTGTTCCCTTATATGGCTGACTGGCAGACTGTAGCTTGCTTATTGCTTACTCACTCATAGTCATTTCGTAGAGGGAAAAAAAAAATCCTTATTCCTTTCAGTTTTTGCAGTCCTAGAGAAAAACAAAATGTGTAACAACATGATGTATTTGGCCTTCTTCCGTTAAAGTTAAATATAGCCTTTTCAATTTTCATTTCCGACAGAAGATACGTGACAAATGACATAGTAATTTTCTTATTCCTTCATGTTCATAAAACATTGATAATATGATTTTTACCTTCCCTTTGTTCTCAATTAAATGAAATGTTCCAATACAATTAATGTGTTCTTGCAATTTAGTTTTTCTGTAGAGGCTTCTCTTGTCTCTGATTAACAGCATTTTCTATCCATTCTGAGCACCCCCAACTGCTATTCAGAATGTTTCATTATGCCTGGCAGCTATCAATACAATTGTGAACCAATATCATTTTAATTGTTTCACTAATAACTTGTTTTAAATGATTCAACAGTCATCAGGAAAGATAAGTGCTCTTGTACCCTGCAGGCTTGTAGGGATGATGGTATGAGGCAATGTAACAGAGTGCTGTATCAGAATAATGAAACTGTATGCACAAGATAATGACAAAGCACTTGCATTGCTGTAAAGATAAATGAAAACAGTAGATCTTCTTTTCACTGTAATATAACATCCATTCCTATCTCCCATTTCAATCATTAGACTTTCCAAACAGATTACTGCACAAATACACATATGCAACATGTCCCACAATAATAACTGCACGCTCCCATCTATCCAGGCAGATGGTGAATGATGGAGTTAACGAGCTTTACAAATGCTCTTGTTAATTAACAAAAATTGTTACTTTCTCATTTGAGGGGGGCTTATAAATTAGACTTAATTACACTAGATAATTGCAACTGCCAGCTACTGTGCAGCTTGCTCATGTTCTGTTCTTTCAATGGCAAATCAACAATTGCAACCCTTGCCTATTTGTGTAGATGAATTTAATAAGCAAACAGCCCTTTTATGTTAATGGTTTACTGGCATTCATGGGTTTGGCAGGAGAAATGTGCTGGGGGAGGGTTTGCTAATGGCAGCACATAATCATATTAATTAAAATATAACTGCCATTTAAAGATTTGTAGTGTAGAATTAGAGCATGTTGGGAACTGAGAAAATCAAGCTAGAGTGCATATTAGCACCATTACTCTGTGCTCCCTGCACAGCAGTCAGCAACCTCATGTGTCATAAATGTAATTTATGAGTGCTGTTTTCTTTGAAATATATGTTTT
This sequence comes from Netta rufina, assembly GCF_964035555.1. Lineage (NCBI taxonomy): Eukaryota > Metazoa > Chordata > Aves > Anseriformes > Anatidae > Netta > Netta rufina. Next base: position 128,386,828 of record NC_140124.1, read on the forward strand.
TAGTTCACTCATTAGAATGTAAAAATTTGCAATGTCTGCTTCAGAAGGTTCAAAATAAATTCACTTAGAGCTGGGACCCATGATCTGGTTTTAACAAATCCCTCAACAATGATTTTTTTTTATTACTTGTATAATTTCTTATAGTAAAACCAAGTATCCAGTCCTTTGAAGATAGATTCCATGCTTTATTGCAAATGTAAGTCACACTATCACTATAAATTCTGTGTTATTAGGCATTTTATAATACAGTATCATTTTATGGAGTCCCTAATAAATATAGCCCTTTTTTTGATTTGGGTTTGGAAAAAATGGTGCAAAAAATTTACCACTTTATATTGTTCACATGTAGAAAGGTAACGTCAAAAAGCTTTTGAAAGTGTTTTGTTTTATTTTGTTTCTATTTTTCTTGATCCCCTCATCAATTTACAAGCATATTTTATCTAAATCTGTTCTACTTATAGAGCTTCCACAAAAATGCTGAGATATATTTTCTGCACAACGTAGTTACCAATTTGCTGGGATACATGAGAAAGCAACTTGGCCACAAAGTCTTTCTGAGAGAAAATGATCCCTGGAATTACAGGCAACTGACTGACAGCAGGCAAAAAATTGCAATCAAATGAATCCTGTAGTTTCTAACAGCACAGAGGCAACATGGCATATTATTTACATACACATATGTATATGTATGCATACATGTACTGCAGCATGTGACATAAGTATTTAGTATATATGTACATATATATGTTTTGTACATATGCACATATATATTTTTGTATACAAAACATTTGTATTACATTATTTTCAGCAACATATCACAGTTTAAAATCAATTTATATTGTGGTCAATGTTATTACATTGGCTTTTCATATTGCAGAACAAGAAAAGAACTGAAATCATAAATATGGCATGATGGTAAACTGTTGTCTGTTAATATATATTTCTTTTTATTTTATTTTATTTTATTTTATTTTATTTTATTTTATTTTATTTTATTTTATTTTATTTTATTTTATTTTATTTTTTTATTTTATCCATAAAATGCAGATCTGAAAAGCAGTGTGCCAAAGAAGAAACCCCAGTCCTGCTGGAGCCAAAGAAAGAATCTGATCATCTTGTGAGGGTGCCTTATCTCACAAGTTAGGGAAATTCTCCACAAAATGGCAGTGTTGTGGTACCCACAGGATTTTCGGCCTTACAGGCTGACAGCACAGAATTGGAAGTGGCACTTCTGTCTCTTATTATTCCAAAAAGAATTGTCACTGGGGAATATTTCAGCATCCAGCAATCAGGGACTTCTGATTCTTCAGCTGTTATGAGAAATATTGCTGTCTCTTCACAGATGACATTAGGTGGAATAATTTCATTTTCAGCCCACCCCAAAAAATATGCACCCTAATATCTGTATCTTACCTGATGTAATTGACATGACTGTAATGGTTGTTTATAAGACTGACTCTAGATCTGACAATATATTACAATGTTTTGATATTATCACTGTGTATTATCATACAGGCATGATGGACAATCACTGACAGATATTTGAGCAATTACAGCATATTTTATTGACAATTCTACACTGTGAGTATACATTAATTATGGTAGAGACTATATCATACCAGAGAAAATGATACTATTCAGAACACAGCTGAAATAAAATCTTTATAAGCTAATATACTGAAGTGCAATAGTTATGGGGAAAACTAGAAGTCTGCTTTTCTTTGTTCCTAGTTATTCTTCTCTTGTGGTGATCATAAAAAGGACTACAATTCTTACTGTCTGCTACAAGTTCCTCTGTAAACTGAGGTGTTTTCTCTATGTGGTCTATGCATCAACAGGGCCCTTGTTGATGAAGTTATCTGTGGGAGAGAGGAAAGGTCAGGTCTAGATGTGGTGCCTGAAGCATCATCAATAAGAATCTCCCAACCCCCATCCACTTTGTGTGGATTTGGATCTTAGCTGACCAGGACCTTCTACTTTCTCTGTTACTGTAATGATCTCCCCAGCAGTTGCTAAGGAAAGTTTTGAATCTGATGATTTCTATTCCATATGACTTTTTGATAACAAAGGACCTGATTTAATATCCAGTGAATATAATACAGGTGAGAGGCATCTCAGAAAATCAGAAAAAGCTTTGAATAGCTGACAGGACCAGTTCCTAATGTTTCAGCAAAGAATTTCCCACTAGAAGAATTGAAGATAAGCCAACTTATTCTTATTTTCTTCTCATATAGACTTTTGCAAAAAATAATAACTAGTCAAATTGAGTTTATGTGCAGAAGGTCTTTATTGAAGAGCTAAGGCATTAAAAAGGAGAAAAGTGCAGTATGTGGAGGGAAAAAAGCACATGCTCAGACGCAGAGCCACACACATCATCCAGTCACACTGCTCACAGTGGCAATGAGTGATTAGCCAGAATGTCTTCTAGAGATCTGGGGTTGAGGATGAAGCACTGGGGAAGCAGAGGAGTTAGCAGGGTCTTTGATGAACTAGGGAGAGCTCAAGGCAGGGAGCAGAGGCCCTGCTCTGCAGCCAAGCTGCTGTTTTCTTGTTTAGCTATTTCTTTTTTCTCCACCAAGCTTCCCAGTTTTTCCCATCTACCAAGACTGCGCTTCTCCAGCAGACAGTAGCTAGCGCTCAGTGAGGTGTGTTTATAGCTTCAGGCCTCTTTATAAAATCTGCAACCATGTTCTCAAGGCCTTCACTGTTATCCCACACTTTAACACCAAGAGACACCTGGCACCAAGCTCTAGTTCACACAGCATGTTCTCATTAGAAGTTGATAACAAGCCTAATAGGGTCTTCCATAGTTAGAATAAGGTAGATTTAGTAGAAGTCCTGTGGGTTGATGCTGACAATGATAACACTGCTTTTACTGGACCTTAGAGCAGGATATAGTTGTTTCATGTGTGTTTTTGTTTTTCTAAAAAATAACAAACACACCAGCTGGTAAAGTCACTCACACTGTAAAAATGCAAGATTCCTAGACAGACAACCAAGCACTTCCTCCCTCACACCACTGAGGTTTCACCTGAGTTTGCATCACTGCAGCAGGCCAGCTGACTCCAGAAGACTGGTTGTACTTTAGCTAATCCCTCCAAGCTACTTTGCACTGACATGCACAGAAACCTCAAGTCTTCCACACCAGTTAGTACATAATCATATCATAGAATCATAAAATGGCTTGGGTTGGAAAGGACCTTAAACATTATCTAAACATTATCTAGTTCCAATCCCCTGCCATGGGCAGGGATGCCACCCACTAGATCAGGTTGCCCAAAGCCCCATCCAACCTGGCCTTAAATACTTCCAGGGATGGGGCATCCACAACTTTTCTGGGCATCTTATTCCAGTGCTTCACCACCCTCTGAGTGAAGAATTTCCTCCCAACATCTAATGTAAATATCCCCTCTTTTAATTTAAAACCATTCCCGCTTTTCCTATCACTAATTGCCCATGTAAAAGGTCACTCTCCATCTTTTTTTATCAGCCACCTTTAAATACTAAAAGGCTGCAACAAGGTCTTCCTGAAGCCTTCTCTTCAGGCTGATCATAGAATCATATCATAGAATCATAGAATGGCTTGGGTTGGAAGGGACCTCAATGATCACCTAGTTTTAACCCCCCTGCCATTGGCAGGGACACCACCCACTAGATCGGGATGCTCAGGGCCTCATCTAACCTGGTCTTGAACACCTCTAGGGATGGGCCATCCACAGCCTCTCTGAGCAACATGTGCCAGTGCCTCACCACCTTCTGAGTGAAGATTTTCCCAACCTCTAATCTACCTCTAATCTAGCCTCTTTCAGTTAAAAACCATTCCCCCTCATTCTGTCAATATCAGACTGAGCAAAGAGTCAGTCTCCATCTTTTTTATAAGTATCCTTCGAGTACTGAAAGGTTGCAATGAGGTCACCCCATAGCCTTCTCCACAATAAAAATCCCCAGCTTTCTCAGCCTTTCTTCATAGGAAAGGTGCTCCAGCCCCTTGATCATCTTTGTGGCCCTCCTCTGGACCCACTCTAACAGCCCCACATCCTTCTTGTGCTGGGGGCTCCAGACCTGGATGCAGTACTCCAAGTGGGGCCTCACAGGGACAGAGTAGAGGGGTACAATCACCTCCCTTGACCTGTTGGCCACTCCTCTTCTAATGCAGCCCAGGATGCAATTGGCCTGGGCTGCAAGTGCACACTCCTAGCTCACGTTGAGCTTTTCATCCATCAGAACTCCCAGGTCCTTCTCTGCAGGGCTGTGCTCAATGAGTTCTTCACCCAATCTGTACTCCTGTCTGGGATTGCCCTAGCTCAGGTGCATCACCTTGCACTTAGACTTATTGAACCTCATTAAGTTCACGTTGGCCCACTTTTCAAGCTTGTCCAGGTCCCTTTGGATGGCATCCCTTTCTCCTGTTGTTTTGACTGCACCACTCAGCAAACCTGTCATACGTAAACTTGTTGAGGGTGCACTCGATCCCACTGTCTATGTCATTGATAAAGATATTAAACAGCATCAGTCCCAAGATGGACACATGTGGGACACCACTCACCAAAGGATAATTCAGGATATCATTTTCTACTGGTCATCTTTGACTTCCTAATTCTCTAATAAAATGACAAGACAAAAAAAAAAAAAAAAAAAAAAAAAAAAGCAGTGATTACAAGGGAATAATTTCAGATTTGCAAGCTTGCTTTTATCTCACTACACTTTTCTCATTGGGAGAGGTGATCTTTTGCTTTAACTGCCTTTAAAGATCTTTTGCTTTAACTGCCTTTAAAGACAAGGCCCTTAGAGTTGTACTGGCCAATAACAATTGCAAAAAGCTTCCACTAAAGAAACCAAAACCCGATTATCCACTCTATGAATCAACAGCAAAAATAATGCAGAAGTCCTTTAATCAACAAATCTCCAGACAGAAAAGGTTTCCTAGACAACCTTACAATGATGCTGGTAGTTATAGTGGCAGCATTCCTAAAGATCATCTTGGAATAATCAAATGTCGGCAAGAAGGCAAGAACAACACCTAACAATTTCCCTAAATCCCTCCTCAGCTATAGGTCTTGTGCAGATGATTTCCAGACGAGCATATGTAACTGGACCCACCCAAGGTTACATGATGGACAAAGAAAACACAAGATCTAAATAAATGAAAAAGATATTTTGAGATCAAGCTATTGTCTCTTGCAATCAAATATCAGAAAATAAAATCTGCAAACAATAAAATGGATTAACAATAAAGACTTCTGATCAGTGGCTAATTAACACCAAATTCCAGAGCATACTCAATGCAAATTCTATTAATGAAGATGGGAAGAATACTATGCAATAAATGTTTATATTAATGTAACTGTGTATGCATAAATGTAATTGTGTTTCACACTCAACCACTTTTAGTGCAGGCCACAAAAGTTTTCTTCTGCTCTACATTGATGAAATGTGAGAAATAAACGGAGTAAACTTTTCTTTAAGTTGCGCTTTTTTTCCAGACATCTGTATGAATATTTATGCTATGGTTACTGCTGTTAAAGCTCTTCTTCTTACATAAGAGTTCCCTGACAGTGAATAAATCTCGGGGTTTGGTGAGACTTCATTTCATTTAATTAGAGGAAAAAAAATCTACTATTTACCTTTTTTTTTTCCTTTTTTTTTTTTTTTTCTGTAGCGTTTACCCAGTGTTATTCATGGAGAGCGTTCCAGTTGAATGTCTTTTTAAAGCTCTACTTTATGTTTCATTTTTCAGGAATAAACCATTTCTACATGGACAAAACTGGACTTTTTAAAACGAAGAAGTAGCACTTCTGCATTGATAACCGTTTATGAGTAGTTATTGTACAAATCAAGAAATATCTAAACAGACATTCATCAGTGACCTGCCTCAGTTGTGATACATAACGAATAAATGAATGCTGGTATGATTTCTACCCATATGCTTAATACAGTTTATTCTATATTTTTGTTCAATTTTTTTCAAAGATTATGTTACAGGTGAATCTTGTGAGAGATGAGCAGAGCTGACTATAGGCACACACATCTTTCCTTGTCTTTTTCCTTATTTCTTGCCTTATGGTGTATCTTCAAGCTCTGTCCACTCTAATAGGCCAAAATGGCCAATGGTGCAGCCGATTTTCGTTGTCTGGTTGATAAGTTATATTCTTAAATTCACGCATCTTATTGTATAGCCTGAATCACTACAAAGCAGGTTTGCAAATATGACATTAAAGCAGCACTTGGTTTTATTTGGAGTGCATGGCACTATGAAGAGTTAGGTTAGCTGGTGATGACTGTTGTGTACACATCTGTAATGACTGTTAAGTTTGAACATACTCAACCCTAATCCCAAAAACCACCTGAAAAGTGATTTCTTGTTTGAAAATGCATTGCTCACCTCTCTTGTGAGCCAAAAACTTAACAAAGCTTTCACACAAAATAGCAAACTGTTGTATCTCCCATGTTGCCCACATTTGCTTCCACACATGGTCATTAGATAGAAAATAGTGCAAACCAAATGTGCTGTTCAGAGATTTGACACTTATACAAAGTCAAAACAACAAGCTGGAGAACATCTCAAGCACTTCCACCTGCTCACCTGTACATGACAGGCAGTATATATCTATCTGAATTATTCTGGTAAATTTGACCTAAGTCTTTTCATAGAAACTTATCAAAATCACCCATGGAAGAAAAATACAATAGGTGTTGTAAAACCCTCTCTCTGGGACACCCCCAGTGTCTAATATCTCTGTTAAGCAGTGGCAAATGACATTACACTGAAAGGTTCATTCTCATTTCCTATTCCTTCACAGTGTATCTATATCTATCAGCGACAGGAACTGAGTGAAATGGAATATCTGTGTCTTGATGACTTGCCTATGGTGTTCTGATTGAAATGCTTAGTAAGTTTTTTAGAAGGAATTTCATCTTAGTTTTCCTATTCCTGCCTGGCACTTTGCCCACTGTACCACTGGGTACTGCAGAAAATTCAAATCAAATCTAAAAGCTGGCATTGTGACCGAAAAGTTTTAGATTAAATGAAAGATGCTGTTGAGCTGTTTATAATATATAGATAATGGTTTATTTCTCTGTAGAAGGCTATAGAGAATAAATCAGTATTCCTTATTCATTCATGTCAGTTAAAGTAGTTCACATCAGGGCTGGCTAGGGCATGAAATTTCCTTGTGATAAAATTACATTGTCAACAATGAACATGAAATTCTGTTTTTCAAGAAGAACTGAAACAGATAAGAGTTAAATTAGGAATCATAAATGTTTTCATTTTCATATTATTTATGCTCTTTATTAAAGGCAACTAAAATAATAGGGGATAACTAATTCAATGAAGAAAAAATGTGTTCTATTTTCCTATAACATCTGTAAAACTTCTGAGCTGTTAAGGATTTCTTTTTTGCAGAGCCATCTACTATCTCTAGCCACACAGATATGAAACATTTAGGAAGAAATGAAATCAGTTTTGTGATTCACCTGTTTCCTAATCAATTTGATGTCCATTTAAAAATAAATAAATAAACAAAATAAAAGCAGGTATTGTAAATTTCCTGTTTCCATTTTGATTTTCAAATATTGCTTCTTCTTGAAATCTCTAATCTGAATAAAAATTATGAAGATTGTAACTTCAGCAAAAAGACAAATAAGAATGGACAAAGCAAAGGTCTGTAAAGTAGTGAATTAATAATACAGACAGAATATACTGAGAATTTCTATTGTCTCTTTCTCTTAGCACAAGAAAAATGGTACATTCAGGAATACTGAAAGGCAGCAGATTCAAATCTGAGACAGCAAGAATCTTTTCTACACAGTGTACATAAGATGTTACCTAGCCCAAAATTACAGCAAAATTTAAAGAGCGGTTGAATTTATATGGATAAGAAGACCTTATCCATATATAAGAAGATCTATAGTTATAATAAAGATTAAGTTTTAAAAAATCATGAAAAGACACAAAATTAAACACTTAATGACTTCAAAAAAAGTCTATATGCTAGACATTTTACCTAATAGTAATTGTTTTCACTTTCCTCAGAGGCATCTAAGGTTCCTGTCAGGCAGAAAGTTATACTAGATGAACTACAAGTCTTATCTAAAATGTTCTTGCAAACATTCTTCTACAACAACAACAACAAAATCTTTGTTGTTGTAGCTACGAATTAGAAACTCCATGTAGGATATCATACAGTTTCTTGTTGTGAACATACACGAACATACAAAAAAGTTGTTATTACACTTCTGCTCTTAAGTGTTGTATATGCATCACTTTTATTTTCCTTTGTTTTATGGAATATCCCCCATCCCACTCTTGCTCACTGATAAGGAAGACTTTGCAATTCTTTCTCTAAAAGCTCAAATCTGCACCATTTGTTCTAAAAGGTCAGGTGGAAAGAGAGGCTGATAAAGAATTTCACATAATCAAGGCTAATATCCTGCTGGTTTCTCTCTCCACTCTCCACAGTCCACAGAAGTTGACTTCCTTCTTAGGCCCAACAAATACAGTTAACTTTTCTGACCAAACTAAGCCTGGAGTATTACATCTGGAGCCTATATATCAGTTACTTTGGCTAATTCTTCTAGGTTGGTGACAGAAACCAGCTTAGATACTGTTGATAATCCAGCAGAGGCAAAAGACACAGAGTGTCTTTCTGTAAGCAGTGTGGCACTGACTTCTCTGGGAATTGGTCACAGAAGACAGTACCATGTCTTATGACCTTCCTGTTTATGACCTCGTAATTTTGTGATCTCCTTCTTATTTTTAAAAATCTACAGTAAAAGACCAATATTTGCAATAAAATTTTCCTTTTAATTCTGATAACAAATTTTGTACATAAGAGAATAAAGAAATAATAATAATAATAAAATCAGAAAAAAAATAACTCCCTTTGTTAAATATTTTACATTCAAGAACTTCACAGAATGAATTGCCTTACATAATCTTTAGTAGTTAACACTAATACTTACACAGTACGTTCAGAGACATCTCTAAAACTAAGTACTCAGTGCACTCCACTGCTAAAAGGGTTTGCTGCATTTGCATCGAGGTGAGTCTGTGAGTAACTACTCAGTCCACTCCATTTCTGAAATGGCTTGTTGATTTCATGTCAAGAGAAGTCTGGAGGCAACAAACAATCAACAAAAAAAAATTAACATTATTCATGCCACTAAAAATATTATTAGTATTGTCAGGAGAAAAATATTTCAAAACACAAACCTATTGAGTCTTTCAGTCTTTGTTTCCATTAGACAATAATTTGAAAAATTGGAGGTTGGAATTTTTTTCATTTACTGCCCATTGCCATTTGTTTGTGTTGTTTGTTGGTTAGGCACCAGACAGCACTAGTAATAATGCCTAAATCAAATCATTTGAGATGTGAAAGTCTAGTAAAGGCAGATCTCAGGTGTATACCTCAGCTTCTGCAATATCCCACAGGAAGCATACCTGAGTGCAGCTATAGCTGGTAGGTATCTACTTCAAAATAAGAGCAAAATCAATGGATTAGAGGAAAAAAGAAAAAAATAAGAAAAAAAAAAAAAAAGAAAAGAAAAAAAAAAAAAGCTGTGTTATCCTTTCAAGCACAAAAGGCACAGACTTATGGAGCAATTAAAAAGCTGAAAAAAAATGAGGTGTCTTGGCAGACTTAACTTGAACAAATGAATTTACATTTGGGATTACACAACCACATTGTATGCTTTTATGGAAACATACTAGTTAACATAACAGCTGCCACATCACATGGGATTTATGTTGTCGAAAGACCCTTCTAAAAGTAGTTCAAATTAACAATATGCCCAAGAACATTTAGTACATAAACTGACCCATTTTCTCAGGTTTTAAAGTGTGTTTTTTAACAGTTATGCCCTGAATTCCTTTGACTTAAAATGAATTGTTCTGAAAAAGATGAAGAAGGGTAAAAGGCTTGGCTTTGGGATCAGGGCCAAAGGACACTGATGAATACATGAGATGATGAGAAACAGAACAAACTGCCACAGAAAGAATTGGAAATAAGATACAGTCAAACGAGGCAAGTGAGAAGAAAGTCATTTGAGCTGAAGCAAAGAAAGATATGTAGATTCTTTGGAACAGGCCCCACTCCACAACACTGTTGATCACTGTAAGGAAGTGATTTGATGACATCTTTTTCTTTTCATGTATGTGTAACTTTTAGTGAGATTACCCTTGGCTGAAGAAACTGAAGAGTTCTAAGACACTTCATCACTGCACATTCCTGGCCATGTCCAGATTTCTTAGTGGCAGGAATATTTCCATTGCCTTACATGTCTTCAGTTTTGCCAGACTTCATGTAAGAAGGATATATTCAAGACTGATGGAAAATTCTTCGATGATACAATAAATTCTGTCCCTATAAACGACAAAAAAAAATCTAATGAAAGACCCCACAGTCAAAACATACCCTCAAAATAAGTGAACTAAGATTGGGGGTGGGAGACTTTTTTGTGTAAATTATTCATTTGCTTAAAGATTCATCTTTATAGCAACCAGAACGGTTTGTGAATTTTGCTTAGAATCAAGGACTAGTTTCAGATGGGACAATACTGACAAAACATTTCATTAATCAATCATTTATAATTTTTCCAAAATCATTTACTGTGAAATTTCAAGGACACAATTTCTGGACAGGTTTAATGACTAAAGGAAAGCAATCATTTGCAATCGTTAATTCTCTTCTCCATTTGGTGTCTCCCCACCCCCACCCCCACCCTCCTTTATTTTTTGTCTCCCCTACTCTAGTTACTTAATCTGTAGCCATATTCAAAGCTCTCATCTGCTTCTGGGGACTTGAAAATACACTATCTGCTGCTTTCTCATGATGAAGCTTTCTCCAATCAGGCATACAAGTGCTTGAGGAAGGTTATTTTCCATATTATTTGTTGGTGCTACTCCATCCTACATAAATCAGAATTGTTACTGATGCCTGCAGTAAATGCACGTAAGCTAGGAAAGGTGTTCAAATAGACAATACTTCTGTTAATTTCACCATTTTCTTCTTTGTCTTTTCTTAATAGTGCCAAGAAACAGAAAGTTAATTTCTGTTTTACTTATATTTCAGATTTTAGCATCACAGTTTGGCCGTCAAATTAAAATCGCAACTCTTACCAAAAGTTTTACCAAAGGTACAAAATGGTGACAAGATAGAGGCAATATCTCTTTTATAGATTTCTTTGCAACAGTTTGACCATTGTGCGTGTTGACAGTACATGAATTCTCCAAAACCCTGAGTCCACAGAAGAAAATAGCCTCGACACAAGGCTGAAGGGTAGGCAGCAGAATTGCAAAAGATGTGGAGATGCTAAGAAAACTGATACTGTGTAACCTTAAAGCACATGCATTTTTATCACAGTTCTCTATATCACCTCATATTTATTTTTCTTAATATAAAAGAGATTTCTCACTTCCTCAGTATTGTAGGTTTGGGCTTGAGCTTATTTTGTTTTATATGTATTTGTATCTATGCCATATTGTGTAGGACTAGACATTTTATTTAAAATGTTTATGGCTACTTTAGCATTTCAGTACATGAGCTTCACTGATTATAGCTTTGACTATTAGCAATATTTTTTTTTTTATATCTTCTCTGACGAATAATGTCTTTCTGGTCTGACCTAAGTACATTTTACTACACAAGCATGGAATTTCATTTACTCCTGAGAATCCTGATGACTCATTAACAGGGATATATCCTTAGGTCTCATTAATGTAGTTCTTACTATAATTTGCAGACGATTAGATAAGTGTCTTTTTACTTCTCTGTCTTCCTTTACAGCACATGCAGTCTCACAGTGTGCCTGGAATGATTATAGCAGATAGATATTTTAAATTATTTTTCCTTTCTTTGGATTTAGTCTTTTTATGTGCATCTATTCTCCGTTTCATTTATTTTTTTTTCTTTTTAATTGTACATGGCTGGTTTTAAAGTGGGTAATCATTTCTCACTGTGGTGCCTCTAACTACTTTAGGAGGCTTTCTCTAATTCCTTTAATACTCAGAGAATCACAAACACTGCAGGATCCACTAAGGTTTTAACAGTACAGTGAGTCTACTTATAGAAATAGCTCAGAAACAATGCATTTTCTGTGCACCAAATAAAAATATGCATACCACTCCACTACCCCTGATTTTGAGAGCTGTTTCTGATTACTGATTGAAAATTCCCTCTGTTCTTCATTAAAGGCTGAGATTCTTTTAAAATGCTTATTTACGGTGGCAGTCCTAAGGGGCAGGCTATGTATTTAACTGCCTACAGCTTCAAATCTCTTTCAACATGAGGCCAACTCTGTGTTAGGTAACTTGTTGGGTGAGTGGTGCCACATTCCTGCTCTGCCTATGGGATAAAGTAGCCGCTGTACAACATGGCTCATTTGTTCCTAGACTATCATTAGCATTAATGAGCTTTGCATGTATACATCAAGAAGAGGAAAGGAGAATCATAGCTCCTTATACTCAATGTTTTGTTTTCAGGGGTCCTGTCTCTGGCTTAAGCTCATTCTTTGTGAGCCAAAGCCTGCATGCCTGTGAAAAGCTTGAGTAAACAGGCCATGTGCAGGGGATATACCGTGCACTGAGTGATGCAAAACACTCTCCCTCCCCCAGACTTAAATGTGTCACTGCAGCTTGTGTGATACAGCAGCAGCTCCCTCCTGGGGAATGGGTATCTAATAATTTTTTCCTTGACCCTGTCCCTTTGTCAAACACAGCCCTTTCTTACAACCCCTATAAATCTGCTGTGGCGACATATGCCATCAAGAATGGTGAATGAGCAGCAGGGATCTCCCTTCATGACCTTTCTTTTACATGCCACTGCCCTCCCCAACTAGCTGAACCGTTGTATTTAGGACCCTCTGCCCTCACAGGGAAGGGTATGGTTGTTTTGGAAGAAGAAAGCGAAAACCAATGCATAAATAAGAGGTATTCACTTAGAAGGCTATCTAATAAACAGCTAGGTGAAAATCTGAAACACCAGGATACTAAAGTAACTGAGATCTTTTTCATAGCTGGGTTGCAAAGAGGATACAGTTAGAAATAGCATCCATATACTGCATTCTGCCCTGCCAAGGATAAACTCACCTTCTGTTACCTTGACCTCACAACTTTACCTTTCTGTGTCACTTGTGTCCTCACTGAAAAACAGAATAAAAACATATGCAGTGTCATTAGCAGAAAATACCAGAGCACTGAAGTGCTACTAAATAGAAAGCTCAATTTCTAACTTCTAAATATGAACTAACTCTCAGTCTGAAGGGTTATTCAGACCCTACCCAGTGTCCTGTTCCTTCAGGCAATATACAAGTTCAGCATGACCACCTCTGTATTCATTTCCAGCCCACTTTTTATAAGTACAATAATCTCATTGCTCCTGTTTGTTTGCAAATATGGTGGAACAAGGCAGTCCTGGAACAGGTCAGTCACCTGTGGGTCTGAAATTGCAGCACAACAGTACAGGCTGCAGTGTCTTATTTCTGTGAATCAGTACTTCAGTGGGCAACTTTTAACAGTTAAATATGCAATTTAAAAACAAAAAAATCTTTTGTCACCTGTAGTGAGAATTCCATGAGGTTGAAAATACCTTGCAAGTAATTTAAAGCAAGCTACTTATAACAAGCAAGGAGACGGGTGTTTGTGTGAACTCCTTGAAGAACTGCATGGAGAAATAGATGGAACGGAGCAGGGAGAATAAATTCAGTAGCTGACACGTATAGCTCAGTTTGCAGAGGCCAGAACTACAGATAAATTCAACCATCTCCACAGTGTCTGAATGTCCTCAGTTCACCTGCTTCTGGTATAGTTTTATATCCTCAGTACCTGAAGGTTCTAGCAAATAAGTGGAGAAAAGCTGGATCAATGAATGCATCAGGACAGACCTTTCTGTCTCGGGGAACTGACAAAACAAATAAATAAATATATCCATCCAGTGTGTTTTAGATCCTAGAAATGGTTTCTGTTCTCATCATAATTTTCACCATAGTGTAGTTTTGGTAAAATTTAGAAACTGGTGATGTATGCAGCAGCTGTGGACTTGTCCAGATGCAGTTGCCTGACACGCTGCCTGTGACTGGCTGGTGTAAGCAAGCTGAGCAGCGTTGTATGTTGCCAGGTGAACATGCTCCTTCGTGCTCTGGGCCAGCACTCTGACTGTGCTTCTTGAGGTGTTGTAAGGCTTGCAGTAGTCACCCAGAAAGGTGGGTCCCCCTTTGACAATGATTTTTGTATTGTCACTGCAGACATAGTTGTTCATTTTGCAGCTATTCAGAAGTGGTGCATAAAAAAACAAGTTTCAAATACTCTTTCAGTTTCATTCAGACTAAGCACTACTACGCACATATGTGATAGGCCTGGTAAGGGACCTGTCCATCAGGTGGCAGAATGGATTGTTTTCAATCTATTCCACTGGAGAAAGTCTGCTTTGTATTAATAATTAAACATGCAGTGCATCGAGGACTTTGACAAGAGTCTCCTACATCCTTGTCATAATAATCAAGCTACAGACTCAGCCAGAAACTCTGCCATTTTTAAATTCCTTCTGTAGGACATTTTCAAGTTTGTAGAAATAAATTACCGAGGCAGAGAAAAACTATCTGGATAGCCCATGACATTAGGGCACTCACAAGGGTTAATGGAAGAGCTGTGTTCAAGCTGTGCTCTAAATCTTACAGAATAAAAAATTAAGCCCAGATTTCCCAAATCCTCTGTGAGTACCTGCCTGCAGACTACCGACTTTCTAGCTTTGAGGAGAAATTCAACCAGAGACCCAGAAAACCCTTCAGATCCACCCTTCTGCCTGGATCAGGCACCTTTCTGTAAAAGTGACAACTCTGACAAGCCAGCATATTTATATTTGCAGGAAAAAAAAAAAAAAAAAAAAAAAAAAAAGCACGTTGACAAAAAAGCATTTGACAAGAAAAATTCTTGATCGCCTTAATTGAAAACTCTGGCCTGGGCTGTGAATCTCTCCTCTGGTATGCAATTATAATGGGTAGCACTCAACACAAAATCTAAACCAAAACCGAAAACATTCTGCGTCTTCTCAAGTTCTGCTGCTTGAATTAAATTATTAGAGCCTGCTGTAAAACAATAATGATTTCTACTGTCAGAAACAATGTTTCAAGCAGATGTGAACCACAGAAAGCATATGTGAAAAACGTGTGATCCACACACTAAGGTCACAGGAGCCATTTAGACGCCACATGTAAAATATGTGAAACACATGTTGAGGCATGATGCAAATTCACATTTTGTTTGTCCTTTGGCAAGTATCAAGAGCAAAGGCTAAAAGAACTAAAGCTCTCAAAGGTAAACTTTGTGCCTGTGAAACTTTCAATCTTTATAAAAGATTAACATAAAAAAAAAAGTCCTGCAGGGCAGACTTCTTAACCCCTCAAATTATCCATTGCTAATGCTGCCTGGTATGTCCTTAGTGATGGAAAATTCTTGTTACCCTCTTTCTTAATTCCTACCAAAGCAAAAGGTTAACAGATCTCTGCTGTCTTCTGTTACTCAGCTAATACTCGGGTAGTAATGCTGCTCTTACCCAGTGGGCTTGACCTGCTTTGTGTGAGTACTCATGGTGTGAAGCAGTAGAAAAATCTCACTGAAGGGAGCCTGAGTTGTTCACAGACAGATT
Source organism: Netta rufina (assembly GCF_964035555.1). NCBI lineage: Eukaryota > Metazoa > Chordata > Aves > Anseriformes > Anatidae > Netta > Netta rufina. The sequence continues at coordinate 128,402,469 of NC_140124.1, forward strand.
CTTGGTTGGTGGTGATGCTAATGCTGAGGGTTTGACTCTGGGTGCAGCTTGTCTCGCCTAAATTCAGCCTCATCAGGGTTAGGCCTCAGCCAGCTATCTAGACTCCTTTACTGTTATTAGAGAGACATTTCCAAACTCCATGATAGGATGCAATGAATCCCCTCTAGAGAGGCTTTGTTGTCTATAAACAGGGGCCAAATAGCTAGTTAGGAGCTGAAGCTTAACTCCCAGATGGCCAAAGTAAGTTGGCAGCACGCTTTGGATGGTGAACTCCTACCCATAAGCCAATGCCACCCTTCTCCTTCACACAATTGCAAAGAAACCCAGGCTTTGTTTCAAAGCAGGGATGTTGGCAGTGGGCAAGTGTCCACATGGCACAGGATCTACTGGCAATATTTTCAGGAGTTTTCTGACACACCCTATCCTCACAATATAGAGGGCATTGCCAGTAGACTTGGAGCAACCAAGACCTGAGGAGATCTATGTGCAGAGTAAGGTCTGGCTTTTCATGTACATTTTCTCTACTCTCTGTCCCTAGAAATTCTTTGCTGTGGGAAACTGAAAGGTCTCCACCCTCCTCATCTTCTCAGCCACTTTTTCATCGCCTCAGCAGCACCACATGTGAGCTTGATAAAGCCAGAATTCATGTAGCTGAGAAAAACAAGCTCTGTCTTGAAACTCCTCTTTATGCAATGACCCCAGTGGAATGATTCATGAGAATAAAGGTTTTTACATAGAAGAAAGTTCTACAGATTCTGGTCCATTCTTTCATTGAAACTTTCTAAATGAACAAAAAGGTAACTACAGCAGAAAGATGCTAAGGTGCTAATATGTGTGTTCCTTTTCTAAGTGAAGACAACAGCAAGTTCCCCTTCGACATTAGTACAAGAAATATTCTGTTTCATGTAAAAATGCAACATATTTACAAAGATTTTAAATTTCAGAATAACATTGATTTCATACACACTCACATGCATCCACTGCTGTATGTCTCTCTCCATTGCACGTCTTATAAGCTGTACTTTGGGGAAAAATATATTTATGAAATGTTGATGGTCAAACAAATAATGTCCATAAAAAAACAATTATGAAGTCAATTTTATTTTTATAATTTTTAATACACATATCTGAGGTGCATAATTTTTAATACACATATCTGAGGTGCAGAGAGAAAAAATAACTAAGCCCTCTGCAGACCATTATAAGCTAGATAAGGATTTACAATACAAGATACAGCACCCATAATGCTTGAAAGATGATGTCATGTCTTAATTATGTTAGCATTTAGTGGATATACATCAGCTTCACATCTTCAGATATTCAGAATTTACTGTGCCCTTTCTTTGACCCTGACTTTTTTTTAGACAACTGAAGTAGGGAGAACATATTCAAAGCAGATTTTCTTTTCTAACATTCACAAAGAGACTTCAGACAACAGGGGTTCAAGTGAGCTCTGGTTTTAGCTATTTTTTTTCCATCTCCACTGCTTGCTAAGAGTTTAGAATCACAAGGGGCTGATGATTTTCAGCTCCCCTCAAGGGTCTGATCCCACACCATCAAAAGGCTTGTTGTCATTGTTTTCTGTGGGTCTTGAGGGTTCTTAACCTGTGAAATATATATCCAGCATATGGAAGGGACAAATTTGGAGGACTGAAAGTTGAAGCTTTTTTTGGTCCCCGATGGCAATCCCGCTGACTTTGCAAGGCTATTTCATACACCCATACCATTTGCAGGTTAAACAACAATGTAATGCATACAGATTGCAGGTTTGTTCTTTTCTAGAAAAAAAAAAAAAAAAAAAAAAAGCTAGCTCCTTCAATCCTGCAGCATGCTGCAAATGCATATAAGCACATGCCTACTTGCAGCCATGACAGAACTAGCATTTTCCTTGCAAAGAAGAAATTTACACTTTAGTCACTTTAGCCAGGCATAAAAAAAGGTGCATTCTCTGAGATCACCTCATATAAAAAACTTTTGTTGTTGTTATTAAGACCAGAATTATATGAGAGAACAAGCATAGTAAGGACCCTTGCAACAATCATCAATATTTACTTTTAAGTCTTATTTTTTAAGAGCTTGGCTAAAAGCCCATTGAATTAGTCAACTCTTGCATTCAAGGAGATTAATGAAGTTTGGACAAGGGGCAAATGTATATGAACGTCTTCCAGCAATTATATTTTTTAGTTTTTGTTTAATAGAGACAGCTTTTCTTCCCAAAAATGCTACAAAATGACATATATAAAAATGAAACTACAGTAATCCATTGTTCTTAAGCTGCTTTTCCCATAGCGCTATCATGACTTGTCTATCAGACACATTCTCTGCCTTTGGATGAAATGTCAGTCAACATACATATCCACATACACACCCAATGTAGCTGCAGAAAATGTGCCTTTTAATTCCAGTGAATCTAAGCATCCCCTTTCTTAGGATTTCTCCCAGAAGAATTTGCCACAGCAAACCTCCACTGGCTTTTTTTGCAAGGATTAGCACCCACCTTCCACAGAAGACAAACAAAAACCTTGGGGGGGGCAAGATTCTGTCTTCAAATGCCACAGATGCCACAAGATGGTGGAAGGTCAGAAGTTATTTTCTTGGCAGACACTCTAGCTCTCTGCATGCCCCCTCCCCACTCCATCCACTTTCCATTAAGTTTTGCTGGGCAACAGCATATGCTTTAGATCCATGTCGCCCATTCCATTAGTCAATAGTGCTGCATAGACATGGAAAAGGCAAATATGCATATAAAACAAACTGGAGTGAAGAAGGGGAAAAAAAAGAATATATCCATCTTGCAATTCTTTATCCCCTCCCTATAGACCCACCTCTGAGCTTGGATCTGAGAGACAAGAGTGCAAACAAATGTGCCTCCATTTTATTTTTTTTCTTATTTTTTAAGCATATTCTGTTCCAACTACAATTTTAATAAGGGTAGTCTTTGTGTATTTCCAAGTAGATTTGTTTTGTATCCATAGAGAAGAGGGGAAAAAAAAAAAAAAAAAAAAAAAAAAGAATCCAAAGTGATTAACTCTGTGATAATGAAGTCCAGTTTTCTATGAAGCACACATCACGGAGTGAATTGCTGCTTGCTTTGATTTGTGCTTGAAATGTGAGACATACTGATTCCCAGATGGCTGTTTCATTGTGCAGAAAAGCAGAGAAACACATACATTTCAGTTAAGTTGCATATCTTTTCATTTATTCATGTAATTGTGATATATATTCCATATTCCAGAATGAACCAGATGGTGGAGGGAAGGCTTACAGTGCAGCCACATTCCCATTCAATAACCTTGGCTGTCTGCGGCAAACTCTTCACTATGCCAGGTGTCAACATTTGGCTGCTAAAATTTTACTCTCTGGAACACACTGGGTGAAAGAATTCACAATCTCACATATTCCCTTCTTGATATGCATAGTAAATGCTCTGTCATGCTAATAAGAGCTGCAGGTATATATCAAGGGTGAAATGTGCACCCCTAATATCAGCAACATCTGATGTTGCCATGATAAGATTTCACCATGACACGTTGAAAAGCATTCCTAATAAATACAGCTTTGTGTAGGGAAGACTGCAAGTTACATTTTCAGCAAAGTTCATGGGAATTCAGCCTGCACTCCTGTCTAACAATAACGGGAGTGGTGTGTGTAATTCCACCCACAGAGCCGGATTAACTAAAAGGATTTATTTTCAAGCAGTGAAACTGCTAAATTCTGGTACCAGCAGCAGGACTGTCTGCCAGTATCCTGTAAGCCTTTATTTCCCTAAGGCCCATACCATATGACATGTTTGGATGATGTTTAAACCTTCCCCTTGTGTATGTTCATCTTGTGTATTTTTATTGTTCTTTTAATTATCTGCACATATATATTAATTCCAGAAAGTACAAACAGGCTCCACTGTCATTTCTCCACCACACTTTATATTATAACATCACTCATGAATGCTGGTTACAAGTTTCCA